>NC_080088.1:17935080-18238110 GCF_950005125.1 Chionomys nivalis
ACATTTGTGCTTTATGTGCATTTGTGTTGATATATAAATGTGTAAGACATGGATGTGTGAGTATGTACTTGATGTCTCAGTGTGTTGTGTGAGAATGTGCACATATGAGTTGATCTTTGAGTGTTGAAGCAAGTGTGTGAATAAGATATTGTCTGCATGTGTGCATTTGAGCATACATGGGTGGGTTATGGTGATAATTTCTGTATGTGTTAGTGTGCTTGTGTATACAAAGGTATGCATTTGTTTGAGATGTTACATGCTGCTTCATGAAATGAGTTCCAGACTATCTGACTGTATATTTTGATGATGAATATAAGGTGTATAAATACATGTCTAAATGTGCCATTGCATGCAGAGATTATGGTTGTGTGCATATGAAAGTGGATATATATGAGTGTGTACATGTATGTGTGATTGTGTAAATATTGGTGTGTGATAATGTGAGTGTTCACATACATGCCTGTGTGGGTGGGTGGGACAGTCTATGAGTATATGTTCGTTGCAACTTGAGATATATGTTATTTTGCTTGTGTGATTAAAGATATATAAGTGCATATGTCTGAATGATCATGAGGGTGTAAAGTGGTTCACAAATATGTATATGTGAGTTGATGAGTACAAGTGTTATATAGTATGTATGTGTGCACATGTTAGCATGAGGGTTCGTTTGTCCTTGTACTAGAATGGTTTCATTCACTAAGCCATCTCTAAAACTTTGTTTCTGATAACCTAATGACTTTGTAATATCCGAATGATAGTGTTAGATTTTTAAAAAATCTAATAATAAATAAGATAAAATGCTTACTTATAACAAATTTTAAAATGGCAAAATAATAATAACAAGGTGTCTTCGAGTCACTTTATATGCAGTTGTGGTTCTTTTAACGAACAAGGTCCCCATAAACCCACATATTTTAATACCTGGTTTGCAATTGTTGGAGCTGTTTGTGAAGGATTAGTAGGTGTGGCCTTGCTAAAGGAGATGGGTTACCAGGAATTGGCTTTGCTATTTCTAATGTGAACCATTTCTCAGTTAGACTCTCGCTTTCTCTTCCCGAGACCCACCACCTTAACTCATGGTCGTGCCATTGGAAGTAAACTATCAGCTACAGCCCCATGCTACATCCATGACTGCCTGCTTACTGGCATGACACCTACCATGGTGATCATAGACTAATCCTCTATCGACTGCTTGCCAACAGTTAAATGTTATCTTTCATAAGTTACCTTGTGCCACATCCACGGCTGTCCCGCCTGTGTGACAAAATGCCTCTCAGGTGGTGGCCGTCTCAAAATGAGGGGCTCGTGCTTCCTGGAGCTTGGCCCCCGGTGGTTCCCTGGCAGTCTGCTCAAGTTGAGGTGCCTGATCAGCCTCAACGATCTCGTTCACTTTGTTCCTGGCGATGGTTTCTTGCATTGACTCTGCTTCTGTTCTATTTTTCTCTTGACAAAAACTTAATCTGTTCAAGGAACCAGGAAGCATTTCCAACGGCTCCTTGAATACGGAGGAACTGATGCGTTAGTTCCATCCTTTGATTCAGGCCATTAATGTTATGATTAAAACTCCAGCTCGCTCTCTAGGGGAATTTATAGATACCCTAGAACAGAAAGAGCCCATGATAGGAGATTTGGTAGAATATGGGTAAATTATGAAGGAAAATGTATGGAATGGCATGAGTTACCATTTATGGAGAGGCTAGCCAGAATGAGAAACCCCTGGTACATATTAGATAGGAAAGAAAGGCAGGCTCTTCTTGACAACATGAAGTCAGTCATTCAATATTGGAACAAACCCTGGGGGTGGAATCCTGAAGAATGGTGTTTGGGTCACCTTGGTTACCTTGAGGGCAGATATGATTGAGGGCCATGAGGAAGCACATTTAAAGAATGGTGTTTGGGCTACCTTGGTTACCTTGAGGGCAGATATGATTTAGGGCCACGAGAAAACACAGTTAGTTAGTGGTGTGAGACGAATTTCAAAGAAAAGCTCTGCCCACCTGGCCCTGACCACAAGACTTGCTGAGAATAATTAATTGTCTGTAATCATTTTTCTATGGAAACTTTTATGTCTGCCAACTTCCTTCTGTAATCTCTTAAAAGTGATGCTTGAATTTTAGTAAAGTTACAGCAGATTCAAATCTCATTAGAGTTGTGTCTGTCTGTCATTCGCCGAATCCTGGGTTCTCCTAAGCCTTCACCCCTGTTCTCCCTCCGTCTTTGATCTCCAAGAGAGTCAGTCCGCGGCAGGTGGCGCCCGAACAGGGACTTGAAGGACAGGTAATCTTTTCCCTCCTTTCTTTTCTTTACAGGACCTAGGATCGGATCTTACCAGGGAGCTGCAGTCCCGCCGGTAAAGGCTGACCGGTTAAGTGTAAGTAATCTCAGTAACCATGGGGCAACATATGAGTAAGAATGACAAAATGTTTCTACAGATGATTAAGCGCATGATGGCAACAAGAGGGTTTAAGGTGTCAGAGAACCTGCTATGGGAATTTCTGACCTTTATTAAGCAAGTCAGCCCTTGGTTCTTGGAGGAAGGATCCATGACTATTGATGAATGGAAGAGAGTTGGTAGAGAAATGCGCCGTTATGTTCAAAGAAACGGGGAAAAAACCCTGCCGGATCAGGCATATCCGTTATGGCTGCAACTTCGAGAATTGCTCACTGAGACGTCAGATTTTGAGGGCCTGATACAAGAAACAGCCTCTGATAAAGGATCCCCATTTTGTGATGATCCTGAAGGACTGGATTTATTAAATGAGACAGAAAAGAGGTCTGGTTATGGAGCCACTTCTAGAAAGGTAGAAGCATCTGCTCCTTCCTTAAAAGGAGCCTTTGATAGTCGACAAAAGGATTCAGATGATGAATGGGATCTTGCAGGGGAAATGGCAAAATTAGATTATGAAGATGATTTTCGTGATCATGATGATAACAGTAATAGAAAAGGAAAGAATAGGCTCTTAAAACAAAAAAAACTAGGCCTCCCTTAGCTCCTGTGGGGTTCCGAGGAGCTATGTTGGAAGCACGAAAGGCTGGAGATTTCACTTTTGCCTTCCCTGTTGCGGAAGCACTGGGAGAGGACGATACTCCACAATGGGAGCCTCTTCCCTTGAAAATATTAAAGGAATTGCAATCTGCAGTTAAAACTGTGGGGGCCTCTGCTCCCTATACCTTACAAGTATTGGATGTGGTTGCTAGTCTATGGCTAACACCTTATGATTGGCATCAAACAGCTAAAGCTACACTCTCCCCAGGAGATTATATTCTTTGGAGAACGGAGTATGAAGATAGATCTAGGGAAACAATAGTGAATTCCATTAAGAAAAGAGGACCTAAACCTACCATGAGCATGCTTTTAGGTACAAATGAGTTTGCTACTCCACAATCTCAAACCACTATTCCTAAGGAGATTCTCGAGGCCATAACTCAGAATGCTGTACTGGCTTGGCGCAGAATCCCTCCTCCGAGAACCAAAGGAGGGGCATTGGCTAGCATAAGGCAGGGTACTGAAGAACCTTATCAAGAGTTTATATCTAGACTGGAAGAAGCTGTCCATAGAATGTTACCCTCATCTGAAGGGACAGATATCTTATTAAAACAGCTAGCTTGGGAAAATGCCAATGCTCTGTGTCAGGATTTAATAAGGCCAATGCGAAAAACAGGATCTATTCAGGATTATATAAAAGCATGTATGGATGCCTCACCAGCAGTAGTCCAGGGTATGGCCTATGCTGCAGCCATGAAAGGACAGAAATTCAGCGCCTATGTAAAAAAGACATTTGGAGGAGGTAATGGAAAAGGCCCCTCCCAAGGAATCTCATGTTATAATTGTGGGAAAACAGGTCATCTGCAAAAGGATTGCAGAAAACTCAAGGGCTGTGATAGAAAGGGCCCTCCAGGCTTATGCCCCCGGTGTAAAAAAGGAAAACACTGGAAGAATGAGTGTAAATCCAAATTTCATAAGGATGGATCTCCTCTTGATAAGGAGGATAAAGAGGAAGAAGAGTCAAAAAACTAGGTAAAGGGCTCTCTCCTGGCCCCGAACAAAAAGGAGAGCATGAGAAAGAGTCCATAGTGAGACAAGTTGACTCCTCTCTAGAGTTGACTTCTTCTTTGAATCCATCAGCTCCAGAATTCACTATTCATCAACTCCCTAGAGCAACCCCAGGGAGTGCCGGACTGGATCTGGCTAGTGCCAAGGACATGATCTTGTCAAAATGGGATGGGATTTCCTTGATCCCTACATTTGTGAAGGGCCAATTGCTACCTCAGACAGTAGGCCTCATAATTGGAAGAAGTTCCAATTATCAGAAGAACTTTGAAGTTCTTCCTGGAATCATTGATGCAGATACAGAAAATGACATTAAGATTATGGTAAGGCCATTGTCAGAAACTATTCAGATACATAAAGGGCAGAGAATAGCTCAGCTTCTTCTCTTACCCTACATTAAGCTCCCAAATCCTGTCTTGAAGCCAGAGAGAAGAGCAGGAAAGTTTGGGTCAACAGAAGCAGCGGCTTGGATACAACACTTAGATGAGAGACCATTTAAAGTAATTAAGTTGAATGGAAGAAAATTCAGGGGCCTCCTGGATACAGGAGCTGACAGGACATGCATATCAGCTTCAGATTGGCCTACACATTGGCCTTTGCAAAAAACTGGCTCCTCATTGATGGGATTGGGAACAGCATCTGGGGTCATGCAGAGTTCCACTCCCCTTAAATGGGAATTAGAAGGAAAAGAAGGGTTGATACAACCCTATGTTTTACCCTCTCTCCCCTTTTCTTTATGGGGAAGAGATATGATGGGAGACTTAAATTTAAAATTAGTCACTGCGGATCACCTCAGTGATCAGCATTTTTCATAGGGGCCACTGTCAATGAACTATATGCAGATAAAATCACGTAGAAGACCACTGAGCCTGTATGGATAAATCAGTGGCCCCTTACACAAGAAAAAATACAGGCTTTAGAACAATTAGTGCAAGAGCAATTAAACAAGGGACATATTGAAGAATCGAATAGTCCCTGGAATACTCCTGTATTTGTAATCAAGAAAAAATCAGGAAAATGGAGGTTATTACAGGACCTCAGAGCAGTAAATGCAGTCATGGAAGATATGGGAGCCTTACAGCCAGGTCTCCCTTCCCCTGTAGCAGTGCCTGAAGGATGGTCATTGATTATAATTGATCTACAAGATTGTTTTTTTACTATAAAATTAGATCCCTCAGATTGCCAATATTTTGCTTTTAGTGTTCCTTCAGCTAATTTTCAAAGGCCTTTTAGAAGATATCAATGGAAGACATTGCCACAGGGAATGAAAAATAGTCCTACATTATGTCAAAAATTTGTTGATCAAGCATTAGTAGGAGTAAGAAGAAAATACCCTAAGGCATATGTCATTCATTATATGGATGATATACTGCTCGCTCACCCAGTTAAAGAAATGGTGGAGGAAGCCCTCAAAGAAACCATAAAACAATTAACCATGTTTGGGCTTATTATAGCCCCTGAAAAGGTACAAAGAAATAGGCCATTAAGCTATTTAGGACAATGGATTCATAATGACTTTATTACCACACAAAAGGTGACTATTAGAAGGGATAAGCTTAAGACATTAAATGATTTTCAAAAATTATTGGGTGAAATAAATTGGATTAGACCTTATTTAAAAATTACCACTGGTACTTTAAGTCCTTTATTTAATATTCTTCGTGGAAATCCTGATCCAAAATCAACAAGGAGTTTTTCCATGGAGGCACTTGAGGCCTTAAAAATTGTAGAGGAGGCTTTAAGTTCGGCCAGACTGAAACAAATAAATTATAATCAAAAATGGTCTTTACTGATATTTTCTACTAATTATACACCGACTGCCTGTCTTTGGCAGGAGGGAATATTAGAATGGATACACTTGCCTCATACTCAATCAAAGATGATAGCTGATTATCCTTTTATGTGTTCTTTGTTAATAATTAAGGGAAGACAGAGATCTCGGGAGTTGTTTGGGAAAGATGTTAGGGAAATAATAACGCCATATAATAAAATGCAGATTGAATATTTAATTCAGAATAATGATGATTGGATTATAGCTCTTCAGGGCTATACAGGGCAAATTTTATTCCATTACCCATGTCATCCTTTGGTGGAATTTACAAAAAATGTTGAATTGATTTTTCCAAAGCTCTGCCCACCTGGCCCTGACCACAAGACTTGCTGAGAATAATTAATTGTCTGTAATCATTTTTCTATGGAAACTTTTATGTCTGCCAACTTCCTTCTGTAATCTCTTAAAAGTGATGCTTGAATTTTAGTAAAGTTGCAGCAGATTCAAATCTCATTAGAGTTGTGTCTGTCTGTCATTCGCCGAATCCTGGGTTCTCCTAAGCCTTCACCCCTGTTCTCCCTCGGTCTTTGATCTCCAAGAGAGTCAGTCCGAGGCAACCTTGTTCACAGTGTCTCTTCCTAGCAATAAGAAAGTAACGAAATCATGATTCAATAAAAGTTGTCTTCTGATAGTTTTGATATTATTTAAGAAAGATTCAGTGTTAAGCTTTAGAAATACTCTGATAAACATGTTTTAAAATTTCAATGATTACTTAAAGTTTTTCATAGTTAAAGATAGCTAACTTGTGTCACAAGAAAAGTAATTTTGAAAGATAATAATCTTGAAATTTTTTCTATAAAAATTTTATCAATTTCACTAATGTGTAATGAAGAGATGATATCATTAGGACTATGATTATTATTTATTAGTGCATTTCTGATAATTCAGAAATCACAGGTGAGACAATTTTCCATTTTGTCTTTATAGTCAGAAAGTATAAATAAGTGCTGGTTCAAATCAGAACAAGCATTCCAAAGGATAACTATCAGATAGTGAACAATAGGCAGTGTCCTGTGCTCTTCTCAGCAGCAGTGACAAGAAAAAGAAATTCCTTTAGACTCAAAAGAGTTTTTCTTCTGTGAGATTTAAGTATTTCTTAGGACATATGTGAATGACTGGAAATGCTGACACACAAAAATAATTGTTACTGTGTTTTTGAAAACTATGTGGCTTAGTTCTTCATGACTAATTCAGTTTCTAAGCTACAGTGATCCTGGGAACATTTGTACTTGTATATATTATAGAGTCATTTCTGGAATTCCTGTCCACATTTTCTTTCTGCATCTGGATTAGGAATGCCACGCAGTTGCAGTTCAGAAATATGTCCTTCTCTGAAATTGGCACTTCTACCCAGTAACTTTACTTTCATATAACACATATATATGGCAATTCAAATAGAAGGGTTTCATAATTCTGCATAAGATTTTTCTGCTTATATCATACTGCATAAAAGCATAAATATAATAATATGCAAGAAATAAGCTTTTTATGACATTAAAGTAGAAATTAATGGCCTAGGCAAATGACTACTTACATGTTAATACTTATTATTTGAAAGGGATTTGTATAACAAAGTATTTAGAATTTTTGGTCTCACTAATATGGAGTAATTCTGTATTTCTTTGCAAATTAAATTAGAGCACGATATTTGACCCATATAAAGCATACGTCTATATATCCTGATAATTATCATTTTCCACAGTTTTGGACCAGTATTTCACCATTTGGCTTATTGGCCACAAAACCAGAGGAGAAAAAAAAAAGCTATCATTTGAATGACAATTTACACCAGGAGGAGTCTGTATATTCATTCCAGTCATATACTGCTACTATCCTCCACAGTGCCCTACACCAGGCTCATTGAGGAAAAGGGCTTAATAAGTTAGATAACAAACATTGATATAAACTGCTTTCTTCTATTCTACTGTATGAGTCAAAACCCAAGGATCTGGTACCTGTTATTGGTACATACTATTCTTTTCTAGTTTCTGTTAGGCATCTGCTTAGTTTCCACTGCCCTACGAATGACACTGGCAGATAATTCATTCCTGGCTTGCCTGTCCTATGTCCATGCCCCTCTTAATGGACTGGAACCTTCAGAATGCAGGCTTTTCATGAACATGATGTTTCATGCCACTTCAAAGAGATCAGATTAATATAATGTCATAATTATGCTTTGTACTATGTTTACTTGTTAGGTTTGCTTGTTGTGTTGAGCTTTGAAGGATATTAAAACTAATATTGGATAATTTTTGAAGATTTTCTCCAGTGAAATGATGAAAAATTCTTAATAAATAGCCAAAATGTTTTTCTAATTCATTTCTCACATTTTTCCATCTATTTAGTACAAATGAACTTAAATGACAGAGCAGAATAAAAGCAATTGGTTGCATTGTGTTAGAATTTTGGCTGAATGCATTTGATAATTCTGTCAAATTCTTCTTTTAGTACCAATTTGCTATAGCATTTGATTATTGTATCAACAAGGAATTTTGTCATAATGGCATGATTTTCCATAAGCTGAGAATAAGCTTTCGATGCATCAATTGCAAGAATAAATTGGCATTCTGCTTTGATAAATATGTTCTCACTGCAAATGCAATTCTATTTAAAAAATAATGCAGAATATAAATAAGTAGACACAACTCAGTAGTATACACTATTTTCTTCTTTATAATAAAACCTTCTGTTCATCTTTTATTTCATATCAAGACTCTGTCTATAAAAACATATTTTTGAGAAGTTTCAATCATTTCCATATTTAAATATCTCTTTGCTTAATCTTAATTAAGAAATAGTTATCAATTTCCTTATTAGACGTTATCAAAATTTTGTTTATTACACATTGTCAAAGAACAATCTAATCCAAATAGATACTTAATATCACCCCATTCTTCTGCTTCATAGTTTTTCATGAGGAAGTGTACTGGCTGAAATTGCAATGTCTTCTGAATTCAATATGTGAAAAACATCAATGTCCAAACTTGGAAAACCTAGATATCCCACATCCCAGAAAGACCTCTCTGAAAGCTTGTTTCAGAGGATGATAATTGAACTCTTAAATGGAGAGTCACAGAGTGGCGCCCAAAGTGCTAATGAACTCCACGTAAAACCTGAGAGGGCTTAAAAAGGACACAGAGAGAGAATTTAAGACAGCTTTTTGCTGTTTGTGGGTTGCGTGCCGCAAAGAAATTGTCCTGACTCAGCAACAGGAAAAAAACTGGCTGTTTTAAAATGCCCGCTTTCTGGGCTGTGCCGCCATTGCGATCTCTGTCCAGCTCCTGCGGGAGACAGAGCTTTTGAATGGAGCATTTGGAGTAAAGTGCTATGGCTTGCTTGCTGTGTGCCTGGAACTGTGTATGGCTCAGGGGCACCAAATGGCTCTGAGGCAGGAGGGCTCAGCTCCGCCAAGCTGAACTGTGCTGGTCTTAGGCAGGAACTACCGTAATTACTGTAATAACAGCGCAGTTAAGGTTTCGACTGGGCAGGACACAGGCGGTACCATATTACCCCTACATGGTGCAACTTAGGTTTTTAAGAAGTGCTTAACATTTTAAGAAATGCTCCTGGATAGCAAAAAAATTACATATTCACAATGGAACAGATTCAGACACTGTGGGATGAATGTATGTAGGCTTGAGAGAGAGAAAAAAATATATAAAGAATAAAGTTAATGTCTTATAAAAGGGTAAAGTCTTTAAAGAGACAGAGTACAGATAGTTATAGATTAAAAGAAATAAAGAAAAATAAGCCATGTAAAAATGAAAAATTCACAGAGAGTCTGGATTCTTTGTATTATTGTGTTTTCTTTAAAAAAGGAGCTAAGTGCAGAGAGACATTTCATTATATGGGCTGCCAAGCTAAACCAGAATGGATACAAGGGTATTATGATTTCAGAATATGGGTCTAAGGATATGATGCTTTGGAGAGGGTCTTCTTTTGTTTTCACAGAGGATGAGACTCTGTGGATTGCATCTATCCCAATGTGGTACGATAGACCACGCCCTCCTGAAAGGTTGCTGTGAACACCTTCAGAAAATTACTTCATTCAACTGCCGACTGAGATGACCCTGACACACAGGTTACACCATGAAAGATCTGAATACAGCGCCCCCATTCGGCAGGAAGCAGTTTGGAGAGAAAAAACTGCGCCCATATTCCCAAATATTGTTTATAAATGTTCTTTTACATTTAAAGGGGGATATGATATAGATATGAATAATTTGCATTGGTATAGATTTTAAGGTCAATTTTGTTATATGTATATGTATTTCTGATCTTGATTAAGGTATTGTGATTGTGTAGTTCATTTAAAAATGTAATGTATAACTAGAAAATATAGGTTGCTAATGGATAATCATAAATAATAGTCAAGCTTGTAGTCACGTTAGTTAGATTTTCTAGATATATAGAGATATATTTCAATTAGGCATTTTTCATATCTTTCAAAGACTACAGAACATGGCATTTAATGTTTTAATAATTTAGGGTTTTTCATGACAATGAGACACATCTGCTCCTGGCAGCACCAATCTACTTCAAGAGGATGATGGGCACCGAAGAGGCTCCTTAAGGAGTTTAATAGCCATTTGGGCAAGAAACTGCTCTTGCATGGACTGATGCATAAACTGGATACAAAGAACCGGCAGAGAGAGGACTGCTGAACTTGCCTAAAGGTGAGATGATCTTTCAGGGTTCCTGACTCATGAAAGAGTCTGCGAGACATTCTGCAGGACACAGCAGAAAATGACTGAACTGTCTTTGGAATTTCCTACTTCATGAAAATGTCTGCTGGATACTATGGGCCTGAAGGCTGAAGATGGATGCCCCAATGGTACAGAGGAACTTTTGGTGACTGTCCAGGCAGCGAGATGTCTCTGTCATTTCTAGAGTTTGAAGTTTCTTACTTCTTGTTTACTTAGGTAATATTATATCCTTCTGGAGTCTTTGATGCAGTTGAAGAATGGTTAGTTATAGTTATAGTTTTCCTTAGTTATGATAAAAGATAAAATAGACATAAATATTGTAACTGTAATTCTTGCTTGATAACTGTTTTGCTATATGTAATCTTACTATGTTAAAGTGAAAGCCTTTCTTTTTTGTTTAAACAGAAAAAGGGGAAATGATGGCGGTGGGTCTTGTATCAATCTGTTGCTTTCATTGGTTAAATAAAGAAACTGCCTTAGCCCTTTAATAGGACAGAAAATTAGGTAGGCAGAGTAGACAGAACAGGATGCTGGGAGAAAGAAGCTGAGTCAGTGAGTCGCCATGATTCGCCCACCATACACAGACACAGGTTAAAATCTCCCTGGTAAACTACACAGATTATTAGAAATGGGTTAATCTAGATATGAGAGCTAGCCAGTAAGAGGCTAGAGCTAATGGGCCAAGCAGTGTTTAAAAGAATACAGTTTCCGTGTAATTATTTCTGGTAAAGCCATGCCGGCGGCTGGGTGCTGGGAATGCAGCCCCGCCGCTTCATATTACAACAGAGAACCTAACATAGTTCCTAACTTCCAAAGTGACATCATTTTTAAGTTATCTGTGCTATTTAATGCATGAAAGTCAATAAAGTCAAAAATACTGTTGGAAAGAAGATTGCACAAACTGAATGCCAAGGTGTGGATATTAGGAAGGACTGTTATTGGGCTTTATGCTCTAGGCTTCTTGCAATGTAGTATATCGAATTCATATCAGATTAGGCAAATGCCTCTGATATATTCCTTTTTGGGTAAGTTTTCCATGTTTCCAAAATAATTTAGTTTTATTTATCAGTTAAAATCAAATTGCATTAATTTATAAACACTAACATTGGTCAATTTAATCCATAAAAGTGGATTAAATGCTATCAACTCATATATTCTTTACCATCTTTTTAGATCTCTTCTTTTTTGAGATTCTTTATTATTAACTTAGCAGTTGGTCATTTATTAAAAGTGAGCATGGGCACATAAAGCTATCACTATTCCCTGATAATGAAAATTTATCACAAATTCTTCTAAGTTCTGGATATGGATAAAGAACTGACTAAAATAATCAAAAAGTTCTCCTTTTTATATGTATGTTTAGGAGCCTCTGGTATATTCACCTTTCACCTCTAATAAAAAATGTTATGGTATTTCTACCACATTCCCGACTTTTATTTCAACTGTCTGTGGGGCTACATATTTTTTTCCTACAGGCTGTCTCCAATATTGAGTGACCTTTTTCTACAACACACTGGTCTGAAATACTAACATGGTATAATGTCAAAGATCTTGCACCATCTGTCTCTGTATGCTCTGTGTATTAATCATTCATCCAAAAGGTTTCCATATATTCTTTAAAAGGCCATAGACCTTAGATCCATTATTACTGCTTGCTACATCATTGTAATGTGATAAATCATTACAGTATTTGTATAGATAAATAAAAGCATTACTGAAAACCTCAAATACAGCTTATTCAAATGACTACATGTTGAAAATGCTTAACTTAGAATGCATGTTTTATTATAGGTATAGAAGAAGGAGAAGAAGTTCAACTCAAAAGCACAGGATGCATGTTTTATCACAAAAGAAAACATTAACACTTAGAGGAAAGACACAATAATATACAAAAAAAGAATAGAACTTGAACTAATACAAAATGTATACAGAGAGGTTATTTTTTCTCTCAAAGGCACCAAATAATTTTTATTAAATTATTTTACAATGAATATACTGATATTAGAAGTAGATATCTCTCTTTGTCACTTTAAAGGAACAATCTCACTAATGTCACTTAAACAGGTCTAAGCCTTTTCCCTTTCTCTGGTAATGAACATGTTTATTCTGCATTAGATTTGGTATTTTTTACTATGCCTTCATTTTCACCTATAAAATCTGTTGTCTTAAAAACATGATTTCTTATTATGATCTTAAGTTGGTACTTTTCCATTTGCATTGCATCTATAGACTCACGCATCAGTTCTGAAGACAGAAATTGACATTTTAAAATATATATATTTCACTAGGAGCAAGGCAATGAAGAACATGACTTTACTAGGATTTCAAATTTCAAAATTAGTTATATAAATCTAAATATATGAAAATATTAAAAGAAATATATAATAATATATGAAAGAAAATAATTTTCCTTTTGAATCTGCTTCTGTGTCATTTATTAATGTGTCAAAATTGAGAATTAAATGAAGCAGAAACAAATTGTGAATCTTTTAATGTCACTTGTTTTCTGCTTAGATGCTGAAGAAAAATGATTTTGTTTTTAGAAATGTGTGTTGAATTCTGGTCCTGTGTGTGCTATGCCAAGATCCAAGAATCATGCCAAATGAACTAAATCCTGATGCCCATGAAATAATACTCCTATAAATAAAAGGTTAAATGGTTTGTTGCAAGAGCTCAAATATACATGATGAAATGACTGTTAATGTCTAGAATTGTAGAAGTCTTTGCAAATATCAGAACTAGATGAGTGTCAATTATTGTGAGAATACGAAAAAATATAATTCAGATTTGTAGAGCCTAACATCAAGCAGCTCATTTTAGACATATTTAAGCATAGTAAAATTTTGAAAAAGTTCCCTGGTAACAAGTAACTCAATCCTGTGTGCACAATAAAGCTCAACGCATGTTTACACTGAAACTTTTTACAAAGTACATTTTATCTCTTAATATTGGTTCTGTTGATTGCAAAACAATGCTCAAGATAAAGACTGAGATAAGCCTGATACTCTCAGAGATACAGGTGTGGCCTGGCCACACCGATAGCACAGGCCACAAAGATATTAATTACATTTATTTCCAGGCTTCAAGGCTGAAAACAGGTATATACTTCTTCCTTGAAGAGGACAACTCTGCATGTTTAACATTCTTGGCTTTTCTAGTACTTACCTGTGAACCCAAGGACCCCAAGACATCTACATGGAGTATTGTTTCTGTGTTTCATTTTATATCTGAGTAAATACATTCTAAACAGTATCTATAGAATTAACTTAATGAAAATTATTGTGTGATTAAAATTCAGAAAACAGCATTAACATTTTATCTTTTATAATTTTAAACAAAAGTTAGTCACTCCTATTTTCCCAGTTGCTCATATATTTACCATGCTTAGGTTATGATGTTTAATATAAAATATTTAAAACTATTTATTACTTCGGGTAACCTCACTTTTCAAAGGTCTTGTAAGCATTCTTTTCTTCAAAAACTTATTTTGTCTAACTTAGTTACATATGGTTTTACTTGAAGCAATTTTAGGAAACAGAAATTTTTGGTTTCCAACTTAAATTTAAAAATTTTGAAGATGTTATGTTAATGAACATTATATTAGAAAGTGTTTGACAGTAAGAATTAGTCTCACATCCTGCTGCCTATTAAAGATGTCAAATAATTTTCACTATATTTT
This sequence comes from Chionomys nivalis, assembly GCF_950005125.1. Classification (NCBI taxonomy): domain Eukaryota; kingdom Metazoa; phylum Chordata; class Mammalia; order Rodentia; family Cricetidae; genus Chionomys; species Chionomys nivalis. Next base: position 17,949,348 of record NC_080088.1, read on the forward strand.
CATGACTCAAGCTGAGAGCTCATCTCATAGCAAAGAGATTACTTCACCTTATGACTAATTACTTCACCTTATGACTTTCCCAAGTTAAAGATCATCTGTGGATGTATCAGGTTTATAGGATATTTTGAAAAATTAGATTACAAAAAAAGTGAAATTCTTATTGGCAAAGGAGATAGCACCATATCAGGATAACCTCTGTATGTTTCTGATGGTTAGGTTTTTGTTTCTTTCTGTTTTTATTTTCCCAGGCTGGCACGAAATGAAAAGGCACAAGACTATGAACTTCAGAATAAATATTTATATCAGTACTGGAATTCTACTCACATCATAAAGTGAAAATAAATGCTGTATCAATACAAAAAGCAAAACAACAGACCTAATCAGATGCGGGGTTAAAACTGACTGAGACAAATAGAAATAAGTTAGAAACATGCTGAACAACTTGGCTGGAAATCACCTGCAAAATAGTACAACTCAGCAATATGATTGTACTTTCAAGAAAATAATCCTTCTTTCGTAGACTTTATCCTCTATCATAAATGTTGAAAAGGAATAATAAAGGAAAATACAGGTCAAGATTCAGTTGAAGAATTCATGCTGAAGAAGTCAAACATGTGTGAGCTGTGAGACTACATCTCCATAGGAAATTGTGACCCATTAGAAGGTTAGCTGAGGAACTTGCCAACTGTTGAAGCAGCTATTTAACATGGAGTCAGAGTGTAGAAGATACCAGAGGAGCTATTTTTATTAATAAAATTTGTGTTGATAGTGCCACAATTAGCTTTTGTTTGGTACTTAGTATGGCTTTAAATGTTTATTACTGTATTAGAAAAAAACAGGGAAATAGTTGATCATGCCATTATTAAGCCTTTGTTATGATTAATGGAAGATTGGCAAAAATAGAGAAGAAAAATTAATAAAAAACTACTCTGTTTGACAAAAAAATAAAATAAAAAATATAAAAACTCCCACATCCGAGCACCAGACTGAAATCCCAAGGTCCAAATCAGGAGCAGAAGGAGAGAGAACACGAGCAAGGAACTCAGGACCGCGAGGGGTGCACCCACATACTGAGACAATGGGGATGATCTTTCGGGAACTCACCAAGGCCAGCTGGACTGGGTCTAAAAAAGCATGGGATAAAACCGGACTCGCTGAACATAGCAGACAATAAGGACTGCTGAGAAGTCAAGAACAATGGCACTGGGTTTTGATCCTACTGCACGTACTGGCTTTGTGGGAGCCTAGGCAGTTTGGATGCTCACCTTACTAGACCTTGAAGGAGGTGGCAGGTCCTTGGACTTCCCAAAGGGCAGGGAACCCTGACTGCTCTTCGGACTGATGAGGGAGGGGGACTTGGTTAGGGGAGGGGGAGGGAAATGGGAGGCGATGACGGGGAGGAGGCAGAAATCTTTAATTAAAAAAAAAACTTATTTGCATTTGGCCATTCGTTAAAACTTAACTGGCAATAATTTTCTGCGGAGCACCGCGGCCCTGGTCTGCGCTAGGGGCTGGAGATTGACAACAGAGACGCAGAGATAGACCTTCAAACACTGATACCAAAAGCCCCTCTTTATTAGCCCCATATAGGCTTAAATACACTTCAGTCAATGGCCAACAGGTGAAAATCCCATCCTCTGATCCTCTAAGCTAGGCACAACTTCTAGTAAGTTCAATTAGAAGGCTTTAGACAGGGAAGAGCAGCTGAAGGCCAGGACTCATTAGTTCCAACAATTTTTATTCAATGAGAAATATATAATGCAATATGAGATATAACTAAAATATATAAATATATAGAACACATGAGGGTTGTGTGTATATTGGTTATGATTACATTGCTAAGTATGTATGTATATTTACATATGTATGCATATTTATGTGTGTGATATGTGTGTATGTGTGTGCATGCGTGTAAAAGGTGAATGTGATAGAGTCACAGAGAAAATTACTTAAACCAAGAAATGAAGTGAGCATTTCTTAATGGCTACTATTTCACAAGCAGAAAAAATTGCTGGGGAACACAGTTCATTTGACAGAGTGTTTATGGCATGCATGAGCATCTGGGTCTAATCCTCAGCAGTGTGTAAACTAGATGCTGGGAAGCATCTATAATACCAACATTAGGAGATAGAGGCAGGTGAACCATAAATTTAAGATCACCTTCATTACATCTTTGTGGCTGACTTAGAAAACATAAGAAAATCCCCCTAGCCTTTGCTGGAGAGGATGTGGAATAAGGGGCACACTATTCCATTGCTGGTGGGAATGCAAAATTGTGCAACCACTTTGAAAATCAGTGTGGCGATTTCTCAGGAAATTTGTGATCAACCTACCCCAAGATCCAGTAATACCACTCTTGGGAATATACCCAAGAGATGCCCTATCATATGACAAAAGTATCTATTCAACTATGTTCATAGCAGCATTGTTTGTAATAGCCAGAACCTGGAAACAACCTAGATGCCCTTCAATGGAAGAATGGATGAAGAAAGTGTGGAATATATACACTGAGTACTACTCAGCGGTAAAAAAAACAATTTCTCGAATTTTGCATGCAAATGGATGGAAATAGAAAACAATATCCTGAGTGAGGTATCCCAGACCTAAAAGGAGGAACATGGGATGTACTCATTCATAATTGGTTTCTAGCCATAAATAAAGGACATTGAGCATATAATTTGTGATCCTAGAGAAGCTAAATAAGAAAGTGAACCCAAAGAAAAACATATAGCCATCCGCCTGGATAGGGGAAGTAGACAAGATTGCCGGGCAAAAACTGGGAACTTGCGGGTGAGGTGCCATGGGGTTAAGGGGAAATGGGATGAGAAACGTAAGAAGGGGAGGATGGGAGGAGCTTGGGGGATTGGGATTTTTGGGATATAGGAAGGGTGGATACGGGAGCAACGAAATATATATCCTAACTAAGGGAGCCATCTTAGGGTTGACAAGAGACTTGATTCTAGAGGGGCTCGCAGGTGTCCAGGGAGATGTCCCCAGCTGGTACCTTGGGCAACTGAGGAGAGGGAACCTGAAATGACCCTATCCTATACTGATGAATATCTTGCATATCACCTTAGAACCTTCATCTGGAGATGGATCGAGATAGAGACAGAGACCCAGTTTGGAGCAACGGACTGAGCTCTTAAGGTCCAAATGAGGAGCAGAAGGTGGGAGAACAGGAGCAAGGAAGTCAGGACCACGAGGGGTGCACCCACCCACTGTGACAGGGGAACTGATCTATTGGGAGCCCACCAAGGCCAGCTGGACTGGGACTGAATAAGCATGGTTTGAAACTGGACTCTCTGAACATGGCAGACAATGAAAGCTGATGAGAAGCCAAGGACAATGGCACTAGGTTTTGATCCTAATACATGAACTGGCTTTGTGGGAGCTTAGCCTGTTTGGATGCTCACCTTCCTGGACGTAGATAGAAGTGGGAGGACCTTGGTCTTCCCGCAGGGCAGGGAATTTGGACTGCTCTTCAGTATCGAGAGGGAGGGGAGATGGAGTGAGGGGAGGAGAAGAGAAGTGGGGATAGGGGGAGAGGAGTGGGGGGAGGGGGCAATATGTGGGAGGAGGGGGAGGGAAATGGGAAACGAGGAGCAGGTGGAAATTTTAATTAAAAAAGAATAAAATAAAAAAATAATAAAAAAATTAAAAAATTAAAAAAAATAATAATAAATAAAAAAAGAAAATCCCCAAATCCCAAAATATGCAAATAACTTAATTAAGCTCAGTATGTAGTTAAATATCAAAAGAAAAAGTAATAGTTGACAAAATTAGAGTTTTTGTCAAGATCCATAAATCTATTCTTTTGAAAGTATTACTCAACTCAGGATAAAAGTTAGAAAGAGTGGATATTTTGCCATTGTAGAATGAGAATTAGGGCATCAGAACAATGCTTCTGCTTTTATTTTTGATTTGGTTTGGTCTAAGCTTTTATCAGACATTTCACAGATTTATCTCTTCTCACTTTTTCTACATTAACCAGACTCCACAAATTCTGTAGGCTCAGTCAAGCTTCGAACTAAGAACCGGACAATCAATACTTTGTCCCTTATTTTTAAGAAGTGTTCAGCCTCTTTCCTTAGACTATTGGTTGTTAACTCTAATGTAAGCAACTCTCTAACAGAAGAATGTAGGCATCACAGTCCCTCACTGGGAGACAAAGTTTTGTGCAACATGAGAAATAGTCAGTAGTTAAAACCAGCCAGTGGGGGGCTGGAGAGATGGCTCAGAGGTTAAGAGAACTGACTGCTCTTCTGGAGGTCCTGAGTTCAATTCCCAGCAACCACATGATGGCTCACACCCATCTATAATGAGATCTTGGTGCCCAGAACACTATATACATAATAAATAAATTAAAAAAAATTAAAAAAAAAACAAAAAAAAAAACAGCCAGTGGTGGTACATGGCTTTAATCCCAATCATCGAAGGCAGAGACAGAAGAATCTCTGTGAGTTCGAGACCAGTCTAGTCTACAAGAACGAGATCCAGGACAGACTTCAATGCTACAGAGAAACCCTGTCTTGAAAACAAACAAAAATCCTTCTTTTTTTTTTTTTTTCCAGGTCTGGATTGTTGACTAGGAAAGAAATTTGTTAAGATCATTATAAAATTAGCCTAATTTGGTATATTAGTGCTATCCCCTTTGGTGATACAGTTTTGTTTTCTGTTATTTTTTTTATCACTCCCATCACTTACAGTTGTTCCCTCTCATATTATTCCATCTAGGATTGAGCTTCTAGAAAGATAGGTATCCAAGACTTTGAACCAAATTTTCCTTCACAAGACCAAGATAAATCATTTTAAACAAGAAAGGGAGTAACCAGGAAGTATACCATGTATTCATATCACAAGTTGTAAGGTGTTCACACAAGTTCTAAGGATCTGATTATAGAGGGGAATTAAGTAGAAGGAAAGCTGTTGTATATAGAGAGTTTTTGTACTTCAGTGCTGTCAGAGAGATGATTGAGAAAGTCTAAGGGTTGGAGAAATTATTGTTGACAACATTAAATGTCAGAAAGAATCTCATATTAGCCCACTAGAAGCTAAAAGTGTTCTTTAGTACAACAGCACCCAAACAGTTTATAATTTGTTTTAAATATACCTCTTTTCTCAACAGACATAAAGAAGAGTTTATTATCAATTAATCCATTGTTCTGACTATACAAAGTTAACCATTATGATAAAATCAATGACAGAGATTTGTACAAGGGAGTATCAGATAAATATGTATTTGGGACTTGAAATGGAGAACTGGCAAAGAAAACTCAACCTACGAAAGTGAAATTTCAGGAAAAAAAGTTTTCCTTGGTAAAAAATGCACAGTGACTTAACTATAGGTGAGTTCTTTACAAAAGAATGCTTGCTCTTTTAAAGTCCTTTCTGTGCTGTCTTTCACTGCTATGAGACCAGTTGTCAGGTTCACTGATTTGAGTCCATGTCGTTCAGTGTGATTCATGACCCAGAAGAAATAAGACTGTTTGCCATATGGAATACAAAACTGGCAGTAATAGAGAAGGAGGAGGAATATTGTATGTGTGTGTTTTGGGAGAATAAGATGTGGAATACAAGGTTAGAATATAGACAAATGTATTGATACAGTCCTTGATACCAAGGAGTCTGTGCACTTAAAGGGAAATTGAGCTTACTACGAACACATTATCTAGAATGTCACACTGAAAGCTGACCATGGTAGTGCCGAGAACTGGTGAAAATAATGCAGTCATTATGGTAAATTGTGATGGCTAGTTCTAACTGTGAGCTTTGACATAGCTGAGAATCACCTCAGAAGAAAATTTCAAACAGCACAACCTAGATCAGGTTGTCTTGTTGTCATGTCTTTGGAGATTGTCTTGATCATCTCAATCAATGAGGGAATCTCCAGCCCACTTTGCAGACTCTATTCCCGGACAAGGCATCTAAGACTGTGTTAAGATACGAACAAATTTCTGAACACAAAAAAGGAAGAAATAACTACAAGCTCACAAAGCATGCAAGTATCCCTTGCTCTCTCAACTGACTGCCTAAACACTTCAAGATCTTGGTAATCAGGACAAGATTTCTGGCTCTCTGGGGGAGTGGTCGCTCCCACTTCTCTGTCCTTAGCCTAAATAGCCATAAGATTATTGGGGTCATTCATGTCAGTTGCAGAGAGAAGCATCTAAAAGTCATGTAGGCTTCTTATGGCTATAGGGAAGTCCGCTGCATCACATCAAACTACCTGGATAAAATCTGACTGAAACAAGCTTCTTTTCTAAGGTAGTCATTATGCTTTCAGCAGTAGCGAGGGTCATGGAAAACTGTATGGACTGAAGGCAGTTTAAAAGTGAAGTGTTCAAAGCAGTTAGTCAGTAAAGATGGCAGCATGCTCTGTCACAAAAGATGGAGATGTTTCCTTCATGTCTTCCTGTCCAAGGAAGGTACATAGATTCAGAAACTTTGGTGTGCACCCCTGTGTGTGTGTGTGTGTGTGTGTGTGTGTGTATGTGTGTGTGTGAACATGTTCATGTGTCTATGACTATTTCTAAGGGAAAATGTTTGTACAGGTATGTTTAGCTGCACAAAAAGGAAAGAATCCAACATTGGGTTCATTCCTCGGTCACTTTCCATCTCATTTTTTGAGACAGCTTTTCTTGGACCCTGGATGTCATCAGTTTGACTCTCCAGGAACTTGCCAGCCAGGGAGTTTCTGAGATCTTCTTTTCTATCAACCCCACAGAAAAAAACCTTTGAGAGCTATCAGGAAAATTATCAAAAGTAGCACATTCAAACCTTGATATTTTTTCCTGAATAAAATGCATCACTAACTGTTACATAAGACACATACCATTTATTTGTAAGGAACTTAATTTTAACAACACTGACTTCCGATGGTTTAGCATCTTTAGGGCAGTATAGATCCTTCCCTGGCAGGAGAATATAGACTAAAGAGAAGAGCACCAGGAGCAATATATGAAAGAAGCCAGTTGTCAAATAATGGAAGCCTGTTCTCATGTTCTGGGTTCAGTTAACTAGCAGAGGTCACAAAAGGTATGTGCTCTATGATGTATACAGATGTGTAAAGGTGAGTATTATTAAGTAGCATATAAAAAGAAATGAGGCTCAAAGTCCAGGGCTTTTGTGTGCATGCTTTTTCTTATCTTCCTAGCACACTAGTGTTGTTGGGAGTGTTTCCTTTCTTAAAATGCCATCGCAGTTTCTGTTTATAAACCTATATCCTGATGCAGTTCTTCCTCTAGGAACAAAACTGTGAAGCTTATGCAGATGTCTTGCAAACTCTAATCCATATTTGTCATGGTTCCATTCTGTCTGCTTTAAAGTAACAACAGACTACATTTTTCATCACTACTTCTCTCTAAAAAAGGATAAATAATTGAAGAAGCATAAAAAGACAGGGACAGAGTTGGGAAAGGGGGAAGGAAAGATGAGACCAGTTTAAGTCTCTTTCCAGCAGAAAATCAAGAATTCTAGCACAGTTAACACTTGCTGTGACGGTGACAAGGCAGGGACAATATCCCGTCTATATAAAGAAGAATGTTAAAATAGTGAGTCATGCTTGAGGTCTAAGCCTGTATGACCTTCAAGAAAAGCTTTAATTCTTTCCCAGATATTTTCTAGAAACCTCACAAATAAGTATAAACTTTTTATTTACAGTAAAAACATCCTAACTTCCCTGCAGTCCCTGTGACCTATGGTTTTACCTTCCCAGCTGCAATCACATTCAATGTACGTCTCATGATCTCATTTACTGAAAAATAGAAAAGTTTTCTTAGCAAGCCCTTGAGATGTAATTTCAGAAGCCACCAAGCAAAGTATACATGGCTTCTGTAAAATCAATCACAGGTCTGCTCTAGCAATCCAAACCCTTGCTGCAAATCAACCACAGCTCTCCTTGAGCAATCCAAACTTTTTGCTTTTATGGATGCCTCATTCTTTCCCTGGTTTTCTTTCTGCTCATTAGTGGAGTTGTTTGGTATCTATGTTAAAAATGCTTATACATAAACCCTAACTGTGCTTCATCCTGCCACCTACTGCAATACCTTTCTGCGGTGAAACCAAAAGTCCACCATGAACTTAGTGGAAATCTCTGAAAAGAACTCCTGGAGCTCTTGGCAGCAGGGTAGAGTACCCCATCATCACTGACATAATCCTGTAAAAAGAAGAAACTAGAATGGATACATTTTGGAACACATATAATTGTAATCATGTCTACTGAGTTAGTTCTCATCAAGTGTTTTGTTCATCTCCAGACACTAAATATCTACAACTGTATAAGAAATTCCAGTTATCAAAAGAGTTGTCCAAAACTGTTTTGAAAATGTCTGTTGGTTTTTTCATCAGAAGTCTCAAATCACAGGACATGGTCTAGTACATTATATCTTACATAAGGCCTCAAGAACTAAGCTTTTCTTTGGACATATCATTTTTATTATACTTTTAACAAAATATTGTAACATTTAAAGAAAGCATTGTGTCATTCTGATATTATTTTGTACCAGAACTCCAACTTTCCTTAGTCAAAGGTTAGGTGATAAAATAGTTTTTTTTTTCTTTTTGTTTTTGTTTTGTTTACTCAAACTCTATAAATTTTCACTGCATAACCAAACTGTAAGATAAATCTTGACCCATGCCACGTGAAAGAATAGCATGCAATAATAAGTCATGAGGACTCTGTAGTCATGTATCGTGTCTCACCTAGTCTCAGAATTGATCCCATGTTCTATGTTACCTGTCTTGTAATATTTCTTCATTTTTTCTTTTGTGTCTGCAGCCAAGATTTTCATGAAGTATCCCCCAATCAAATTTGGTGACTGGCTCCAACCTCCTCGGTTCCATGAGGTCCTAGCCTCCTGCTGACAGGTACGATCCCAGGTGCCATATTTACCCAATGCAGTTCTGTGAAGTTGGTGGGACAAGCTGCATTAAGTGTTTTTTCCTAGTCTCCTACTCACATAATGCACCAGCTGTTCAAGTGCTCAGCTTCAGAACAGAGACTCTTAATGCAGCCTCACATCTTTATTCAGCAAGCATCAAGCCTATCTAAAAATTGTAGTCTATAGGAAGCTGTGACCAACTCCATGTTAAGAACTTATTTTTTTTAAGGTTTCTCAGACCCTATGTGACTATATAGGCCCCACATTGGGTGTCTACTTTAGCTGGAATTTTTGGGGGACAGAAAGTCCCTAAATAATGATACAGAGACAAATTTTTAATTATGAAAATGACTTTAGCTTAGGTTTGTTTCAAACTAACTCTTACAACTTAATTTAAGCTAGTTGGTGGTGGCTCATGCTTTTTAACCCAGACCCCACGAGGCAGAGGCAGGCAGATCTCTGAGAGTTGGAGACCAGCCTGGTCTATACAGTGAGTTCCAGGACAGTGAGGGCTCTTACACAAAGAAGCTCTTCATCAGAAAAGAAAATAACAAAATAAAAAGAAAGAAAAAAACCTTAAATTAATATGTTTCCATTAATCTGCATTCTTTCACATAGATTTTTTTCTCTCCATTCTATATCTTTCTTCAGGATCTTGTTGGTATCTCTCATGGACTGATATTTATCTCCAGCTCCTCTCTCTCCCTAAAAGCCTCACCTAATCTCTCTTGTCCACTCTTGGCCATTAACTCTTTACTAACCTAATCAGAAGGCAACTTTCACACAGTGTGGCCTAATATCTCTCAATACTTTCCCATTAATCACCAATAAAGAAAATTCTCTACAAGTTACCCATACACAGATCTTGTCTAGGCATTTTTCAGTCAAGATTTTCTCCTCTCAATAGTCTGTGTCAAGTTGACATAAATCTAGCCTTCACGTTACTGAACGTTGTATTTAGGTGGCATATTAGGTTCACAAAGAAAAACTATGCATAGAATATCATGCAAGCTACATGGTCAATACCTTACTTATGTGGTAAGAAATTGCTTATATTTATCAAAAGGATAAAGCAAGGCATTTTTAAATTTTGTGGTAATTCTCAATTGAGGTTCATAAGTTAATGAATGGAGGAGTGACAACTCCCTCTACTTATTGCTGTGGATTTAATTACTCTGGTTTTCATAGCTACTGGATTAGTTTAGGCATATGGTTAAAGGCAATAATAAAATTACATATGGTGAGAACCTATCTTTATTGGTTAATTAAGAAATTGTCTCTGTGCTGATACAGATCAACTTTTCTGATATTGAGAATATTTTTTTCAATAATTATCATTATAAAAATCTAATTATTTTGTGCTCTCATGGAGATGACAAGACTATACATATATAGCAACCTGTTTAAAATCAGAATAAAAATTTGTCATTTATTGTAATGTCACCCAAATCTTTGAGGTTGTCATAATAACAAAACCAATAATAATATATTTGCCCATTATTAATTGTATAATGTTAATTTTTTTCTTAAAGGGGGTAGTAACTAGTACCTTAAATAACTGTATATGCTTGTAATGTAAAATTATAGAAAAATTATCTGTAGGTTCCAAGATAAACTATGCTAAATAATGGATTTAAAGTTCAATCTTTTGAGCCTTATCTGTGCCTCATATAAATTTTAAAACTACTTATAATTAATAAAATTTGTATTTTAATTAGCTTACAAAGAGTGGGCTTCATTGTAGCAATTTTCATTTTTTGTCCCTTTTTCCTGTTACTCCTCATCCTTTTGTAGTTCTCAGTGTTAATCTCAGAGTTCCAATCACAACACAATGAGACTCTTTGATATTATACCTATAAAAGGAATTTAGAAACACTATTATGAAGATTTATAAAGCTAGGAATGGCAAGAGAATATTGAGAAAAAGTAGGCTTTTCATCAAAGAGAGAGTCCACTACAAATTGTGTAACCACTTGTGTGACATAACTGGGAAGTTCTGATAGTGTTAGGTATCTATCACTGTCAGAATTCAGTTTGATTTTTCCCCTGATAAAGCTGCGGTTAAAGAGCAGTAATATAGTAACTTAATATCCTAAAACAGAAATATGATTTCTGAAACAGAAAATTAACTACCACTTGTAGGATAACTGAGGAAACAGTTTACTAAGGGTGGGAATTGAGATTTCATATCCCTGTTTTTTTCTTTTCCATCTCATCTTCCTGGATTTTCAAAATGTGTTGAGTAACCTCCTTCTCCTGCAGGAACAACCATCAGCAATCTAGCTTCCTCCCATTGCAACAATGAGGTTGCGGTATAACTTAAACTGTGAAACTAATGAAATCATTCCTGCCTTAAATTGCTGCTTGCTAATTATTTGGTCATGAAAACTAGCAAAGTAAATTGTACAAATATTTAAAAATAAAAATGCAGATAATTGGCAAATAGAAATATATGAAATACTTAAAATATCTTTTCAGCTATGACTTGTGTTTACAATAACAATATGACTATAAATCAATGTCATAAAAGGAAATTTATTAATCATTCTCATATTATAAAATAAACTTTCAAATCATACAATGAGCCTCTAAATTTGTGAAGTTTCTTACAATATTTTTGTCTTAATAAGAAATATTACAATAAAATTGGAAGGAAATATGAATACTATACATTTCTATTATAAATACTATTCATTTGAAGACTGACCTAATTTATTTTAAAAGTCAAAAAAATACATTTCACTAACAAAAGGTCAGGCAAAGATTTACACAAACTATAAGCTATAAATTGTATCACAGTGATGGCGATAGTTTTTGCAAGTAATTTTACTCCCAAACTGTTTTATAATATCAATATTGTTTTCCTCTGATTATGTGTAAATTTGTTTCATGTTTAAATCATGTAGAAAACTAACCACTAAATAGAAAACTCATTATTAACTAGAAAACCAATCGTTAGTTACAGAAATGCACATGCTTATTTAAAAATTCTATTCAAACTATACTTTAAAAACAATATTTTTTTTAAATCCCTAAATATTTTTAATATGTAAATGAATGCTCTTCCCATAACGCTTATACAAAATTATTGAGCAGTTCACTTCAATTGCTATTAATGCACCAGCAATGAATGTATAAAGGCTGCTTTGGGGCACATCTTCTTGCAACAATAAAAATCTGTTTTACATTAACTATCTTTCTTGAGATGAACTCCAGAAGGTTTTACAAATATTATTTCCTTAATCAATTCAGCACTCAAGTGTTTGGTATGTGATGGCAATTTTTACTCCACTTAGTAAAATAATTTGTGCCAAAGTTACCTCATGGGACTGGAATTCAGATCACCATTGATGTGGGAAGGTCATTGGTTAATTAATAAAGAAACTGCTTGGCTTCATAGGTTAGAACATAGGTGGGTGTAATAAACAGAACAGAATGCTGGGAGGAAGAGGGAGTGAGGTAAGACACCTCAGACAGACGCCATAGCTCTGCTCTCTGGGGCAGATGCGATGAAGTTGGCCGCCAGGTCAGACATGCTGAACCTTTCCTGGTAAGACTAGTGCTACACAGATTATTAGAGATGGGTTGATCGGGATATGAGAATTAGCCAGTAAGGGCTAGAGCTAATGGACCAAGCAGTGTTTAAAAGAATACAGTTTGTGTGTTGTTATTTTGGGGCATAAGTTAGGCAGGCGGCCGGGAGATGGGTGGCAGAGACTCAGCCCGCAGCTCCTTCAACACACCATAATCCAGTAAATGTTCAACAGCATTCTGGCCTAAATCAGAATAAAAAGACAGAGACAGGAGATCTCAAGAGTACCTTGGCTTGTGAGATTAGCCTTACGACAAGCTCTGATTTGATCAAGAGACCCTGTCTCAATTGATAAGTAGGATGATACCCAAATGTCAACTGTGGATCTTTGCATTCCCTTGGACACTCATATACCCACATGCATGTGAAGCCACACATATGCATGCTTCACCATAAAAAAGTAGGGAAAAAAGAAATTTAAAACTATAACCCAGGTGGCTATGTTCACATTGCTCATATGAAACTCCTAGTGCTTTATACATTCATTTAGACTAAAAACAATCACAAAAAGAAACAAGATTTAGAAATTAAGATTGACTAAATATATGTAAAACTGCAAAACACTAAAAAAGACTGAAAGAAAATATAAAGAAACAGTATCACAAAACCTTTAAATATACACCATTAACCAACCATCAATTAAACATTCATATTATTGACAGTTTAGAACACAGGACAAAAAGAAACCTTGTGCTATTTGACCAGAGTGTAAGCAGAACTCGAAGGCAACTAAAAATGTTCACTACAACAACCTAGAACTATTTATAGAGATAAGAAAAGACTGTGGAGCTTTTGTCTTTACTGATATAGTAGTCTTGGAAAGAAATACAGAAAAGCATGGAATTGTCTAGTGCCTGAAATTTTTCAAAAAATGTCCCTCCAAAAACGGGGGCTGTTCCACTAAAAAAGACTCTTTAAAAGAAGAAGAAGAAGAAGAAGAAGAAGAAGAAGAAGAAGAAGAAGAAGAAGAAGAAGAAGAAGAAGAAGAAGAAGAAGAAGAAGAAGAAGAAGAAGAAGAAGAAGAAAGAAGGGGAAAAAGGGTCAGCTAAAAATCAACAACAACAAAAACAAATTCAAATCAAAGGCTCGGAAAAGTTGATGATGAGACCTTGAGGGTCTTCAAGTCTCCGAAAGAAATCAGGCAAAAAGGTGATAGCAGAGCTGAAAACATTGAAAGAAATATGCTGAACTTACTACCCTGATCATCAGCTGTAAATTATAAGTTCTTGAAAATCTTAAAACACTTGGGAGAAAAAAACCTTTCAAGTTTTAATCACCCTTTAGAGCTTTACAACTACATAAGGATGCAAAACATTGTGAAAAAGTCTTTTGGAACAGATCATTTCTAACTGTGCCAAGTCACAAGTAAATTGCCATCATGTATAGAATAAATGCATACTGTTTTTTTTTAATTCTGCTAAATATATGAAGCAGTTTAAAAACAAAAGTAATATTATACTAGGAAAAAAAGTGTTTACATCACTAATGTACTTGATATCTTCTCTCAGAAAATAAATGCTATTATCAAAATACCTGCATTTAAATACAATAAGCTATAATTCTAAATTTTACAAATTAAGATACTAAATTTTAAAGGCATGGATTAAGCATCATTTTGGAGTGTACTTCTCATATTCATTAAGTTTAGTTATTGTCCTACAACCAGTTTACTACAAGATTCATGCATCAATACACTTGCTTGCTTTTCACCTTGAAAATAAGATGCCTCTTAGGTTACCTATCAGTATTAGTAAATAATCCAAACAATATCAAAATCCAAAGCCTACTACAAACAAATTGATACCATATTGAACAAGGCTGTGAGAGTCCTAGTTTGTGAGTAAATGACAGTAACTGTAGCCATGTAACTATAGAGACAACATTGTGTCCTGCCTTAGAGTGCTTCAAGAGTACCTAAATCCTAGAAGAGCTTTTCTTTATTCACACAAGGGCTTCCTAAGAGACAGTTAAACTTGTGTAATATAGAAAAAGTTAAGCCTCCAATGAGAGCTTTCTCCATTTTTTTTTAATGTGGGCACTAGTGCGATGAACTTTCCTCTTAGCACTGCTTTCATAGCATCCCATTGGTTTGGGTATGTTGTGTATTTATTTTTGTTGAATTCAAAAAAGACTAATTTCTTTCTTTATTTCTTCCCTGACCCAGGTGTGGTTCAGTAGTTGATTGTTCAGTTTTCATGAGTTTGTAGCCTTTCTGGGGGTAGAATTGTAAAATTCTAACTTTATTCCATGGTGCTCAGATAAGACACAGGTGGTTACTTAATTTTTTTTGTATCTGTGGAAGTTTGCTTTTACAAAGTATGTGATAAATTTTCAAGATTCCTTGAGATGCTGAAAAGAAGGTATATTCATTCCTATTTGAGTAGAATGTTCTATAGATGTCTGTTAAGTCCATTTGGTTCATTACATCTGTTAGTTCTCTTATATCTCTGTTAAGTTTCTTTCTGGTTGACCTGTCCATATCTATCACCATGCACAAAACACAAGTCCAAATGGATCAAAGACCTCAATATAAATCCGACCACATTGAACCTGATAAAAGTGGAAAGTAGAATGCAACACACGAACATGTGGTGGAGGAAGGTCATTGGCTAATAAAAAACTGCCTTGGCCCATTTGATAGCCCAGCCTTTAGGTGGGTGGACTAAACAGAACGGAATGCTGGGAAGAAGGGAAGTGAGCTCAGATGGCATGCCTGCTCCTCTCCAGGGCAGATGTGATGAAGCTATGACCCAGGATGGACATAGGCTAGAATCTTCCCAGTAAGCGCACCTTGGGGTGCAACACACATTAATAGAAATGGATAATCAAGATGTAAGAATTAGCCAGTAAGAAGCAAGAGCAAATGGGCCAGGCAGTGTTTAAATGAATACAATTTGTGTGTTGTTATAAGCTAGTCAGGCAGCCAGGAGCTGGGTGGCAGGAACGCAGCCGGCAGCTCCTTCAACAGAATGGCGCCCAACTGAATCCATAGAAAGCCTGAGAAAGCTTGGGAAAGAATAGAGTAAAGCATGTTTTCTCGGTAGCAGCAATTTCTAGGGTCTGCTCTGCTTGCCAGAGGCAAGTAAGCACTCTCATCTAAGAGAAGCTTCCTGACTCTACTTTAGCTGCAATACCCTGCAGCTCATTAAGAGGTCCTGCCACGAAACACTTAAACGGTGTTGATGAAAAGCTGAATGCATGCTTTTCGGTTTTCAGCCGTAGCAGGAAAAAAGTTGTGCTGTTTTAAAATGCTGGCTTTCTGGTCTGTCCTGTCAGGGCAACCTCTGACTCTTTCAGGCAGTCAGTCTGAATGAGTGTGATCTGTAAGCAGAATGCTGCAACTTGCTTGATGGCAGGGACTTTGAAACGCCAGAGTTGTGGCCATAAAAATGGCTCCAGTAGTACCTCTGCCATGAGGCTGGAAAGCTAAGGAATGGGCTGGATCTAGCTGCCAAAGCCACGGTTTTAATCCTACCCATATTGCTCAGTAATTTAAAGGCTCGTGTGGTCAGAAAAAGAGAGATATACAGTAAAGAGAGATTCAAAGACAAAGAAAACCTTTAAATGATTTACAGTGTGTTAAAAATATATGCAGACTAAAAGTTAAAGTTCTTAAAGTAAAAAAAATGAAGAAAGAGAGTAGTTGGGTGTGGTAGTGCACACCTTTAAACCCAACATTTGGGAGGTAGATTGACCTCAGAGTTGAACTCTGTAACTTCAAGGTGTGGTAGCACACACCTTTAATCCCAATGCCTGCGAGGCAGAGACAGATGGATCTCTGAGAGTTCACGGACAGCCTGGTCTACAGAGTTATTCCAGGACAAAGATATACAAAGAATATAAAATAAAAGTAAAAATAAACAAAAGAGAGGTTAAAACAGAGCCGCACAAAGATGGAAACTACACAGAGAATCTTGAAACTGTATGCTATTATGCTCTCTTTGAATTGGTTGAATGCTGAGAAAGGAGCAACAGCTGCTAAAAGATATTTGTATATAAATGCTGCTGAACTAATCCAACATGAATATTTTGAAAATACCTTGACTTTAAAATTTGGATCTAAGGAAATGATGCTTTGGAAAGAAGTTTCTTCTTTTGTTTTCACAGAGGATGAGACCCTGTGGACTACTTCTATCCCAACGTGGTATGATAGAACACACCCTCCTTGAAAGGTTGCTGTAAACATCTTCAAAAAATTACTTCGCTCAACTGCCAACTGAGATGAAACTAACAAACAGGTTACACCATAAAAGACCTAATTAATAGTGCCCCTATACAGTAGGAAGAAGTTTGGAGAGAAATAACTACATCCATATTCCCAAATATTGTTTATAAATATTCTTTTACATTTAAAAGGGGATATGATATAGGTATGAATAATTTGCATTGATATGGATTTTGCTCTAGTGATTTAAATTTAAGGTCAATTTTGTTATATGTATATGTGTTTCTGATCTCGATTAAGGTATTGTGGTTGTGTAGTTCATTTAAAAATGTATAATATATAGGTTGTTAATGGATAATCATTAATAATAGTCAAGTTTGTAGTCATGTTAGTTAGATTTTCAAGATGTACATAGAGATATTTTAGATAGGCATTCTTCATATCTTTCGAAGACACTGAATATGACATTTAATGTTTAATAACTTAGGACTTTTCATGACAATGAGACAATCTGTTCCTGGCAGCACCAATCTACTTCAAGAGGACGATGGGCATCGAAGAGGCTTTTTTTTGAGTTTGATAGACATTTGGGCAAGAAACTTCTCTTGCCTGGACTATTGCATAAACTGGACACAGAGAACCCTCAGAGAGAGGACTGCTGAAATTGCCTAAAGGTGAGATGACCTTTTGGGGTTCCTGATTCATGAAGGAGTCTGCGAGACATTCTGTAGGACACAACAGATAGTGACTGAACTGACTTTGAAATTTCCTGCTTCATGGAAATGTCTGCTGGATACTATGGGCCTGTAGGCTGAAGATGGATGCCCCAACGATACAAAGGAACTTTGGGTGACTGTCCAGGCATCAAGATGTCTCTGTCACTTCTAGAGGTTTGTAAGTTGCTTACTTCTCATTTACTTAGGTAATATTATATCCTTCTGGAGTCTTTGATGGAGTTGAAGAATAGATAGATAGTTATAGTTGTTTTCCTTTGTTATGATGAAAGATAAAATAGATGTAAATATTGTAACTGTAATTCTTACTTTATAACTGTTTTGTTATATGTAATTTTGCTATGTTAAAGTTAAAGCCTTCCTTTTTTTGTTTAAACAGAAAAAGGGGAAATGATGGCCGAAGGTCATTAGCTAAGAAAGAAACTTCCTTGGCCCATTTGATAGCCCAGCCTTTAGGTGGGTGGAGTAAACAGAACAGAATGCTGGGAAGAAGGGAAGTAAGCTCAGACAGCATGCCTGCTCCTCTCCAGGGCAGATGCGATGAAGCTCTGACCCAGGATGGACGTGGGCTAGAATCTTCCTGGTAAGTGCACCTTGTGGTGCAACACACATTAATAGAAATGGATAATCAAGATGTAAGAATTAGCCAGTAAGAAGCTAGAGCAAATGGGCCAGGCAGTGTTTAAAAGAATACAGTTTGTGTGTCGTTATTTCCGGGCATAAGCTAGCCAGGTGGCCGGTAGCTGGGTGGCAGGAACGCAGCCCGCAGCTCCTTCAACAAGCACAGGAGACCACTTTCTTTTTTTTTTTTTTTTTTTTTTTTTTTGGTTTTTCGAGACAGGGTTTCTCAGTAGCTTTGTAGCCTGTCCTGGAACTCCCTTTGTAGACCAGGCTGGCCTCAAACTCACAGAGATCTGCCTGCCTCTTCCTCCCGCGTGCTGGGATTAAAGGCGTGCACCACCACCGTCAGGCTACCACTTTCTATGTATAACCCCAGTAGCACAGACATCAAGAGAAAGAGTAAATAAATGGGACCTCCTGAAACTGAGAAGCTTCTGTAAAGCAAAGAACATTGTCATTAAGACAGAAAGGCATCCTAATGAATGGGAGAAGTTCTTCACCAACCCGTATCAGCCAAAGAACACAATATATATATCCCAAGAAAGTGGGCATGAAAATTATAATTAACCCAATTAAAAATGGGTTACTGATCTGAAAAGAAAACTCTCATCAGATGAAGTTCAAATGGCCAAAAGACATGTAAGGTCTTGTTCAACCTCCTTAGCGATCAGGGACATGCAAATCAAAACAACTTTGAGATACCATCTTACACCTGTCAGAATGGCTAAAATCAAAAACACCAATGATAGTCTTTGCTGGAGAGGATATGGAGTAATGGGAACTCTCATTCATTGCTGGTGGGAATGCAAACTTGTGCAACCACTTTGGAAATCAGTGTGGTGATTTCTCAGAATATTGGGAATTAATCTACCTTAGGATCCAGCAATACCAATCTTGGGAATATATCCAAGAGATGCCCTATCATACTACAAAAGCATTTGTTCAACTATGTTCATAGCAACATTATTTGTAATAGCCAGAACCTGGAAACAACCTAGATGCCCCTCAATGGAAGAATGGATAAAGAAAGAGTTCTACTTAGCGGTAAAAACAATGACATCTTGAATTTTGCATACAAATGGATGACAAGAGAAAACACTATCCTGAGTGAGATAACCCAGACCCAAAAAGATGAATATGGTATGTACTCACTCATTAGTAGATACTAGCCATAAACAAAGAATATTGAGCCTATAGTTCACAAGGCTAGAGAAGCCAAATAACAAGGTGAACCCAAAGAAAAGCATATATAGATTCTCCTGGAAATTGGAAGGAAACAAAATTGCTGGGCAAAAGTTGGGATCACGGGGTGGGGTTGGGGTGGGGAAAGGGGAGAGGGAGAGAGAGAAGGAAGAAAGGAAAGACTGCAGAGAGCTTGGGGGAGTGGGAGGGTGAAGATGGAGGAAAGGCAGATTTAGGAGCAGGGAAGAAGATATCTACATTAAGGGAGCCATTTTAGGGTTGGCAAGAGACTTGGTTCTTGAGGGGATCCCAGGTGTCCATGGGGATGTCCCCAGTTAGGTCCTTGGACAGCAGAGCAGAGAGTGCCTGAACTGGCGTTGCCCCACTATCACACTGATGTTATCTAGAATACCACCATAGAATCTTCTTCTGGCTATGGATGGAGATAGAGACAGAGACCCTCAATCAGAGCAAGGGACTGAGCACTCAAGGTCCAATTAAAGAGCAGAAGGAAGGAGAAGATGAACAAGGAAGTCTGGACCACGAGGGGTTGGTCCACCCACTGAGACAGTGTGCCTGTTCTAATGGGAGCACACCAAATCCAACTGGACCAGGACTGAATGATCATGAGATCAAACCGAACTCTCTGAATGTGGTTGACAATGGGGGCTGACTGAGAAGCCATAAATAAAGGCACTGGGACTTGTTTCTACTGCATGTACTGGCTTTTTGGGACCCTAGTCTATTTGGATGCAAAGCTTCCTAGTCCTGGATGTAGAGGGGAGGGCCTTGGACTTCCCACAAAGCAGGGTTCCCTGCCCTCTCTTAAGGAGGGAGGGGGAGGGAGGAGGATGAGTGGAGGAGCAAGCGGGAGGGGAAGCGTAAATTTTTGAATGGAAAAAAATTTATAAAAAATAAAAAGTTGAACAGACCTTAAATCATTCTATTTGATTCTTATTATTCTTACACTTAGAGATCTTAAGTCACAGAGAGGACTGTCATCCAAAGTGGAGAGACAGGTAGATGTAGAAGTATGATGAAGAATAACTTAACTACCACAAAAATCACAAGCCCTAGAAGGCAAAGGGGATCAGGCAATGACTATTTGATAAACTGGAGCTGATTGTGAAAAATTATGGGTTGACTTTGGAGTAAAACTCCTCTGGTGGCTAAGAAACCACCTTTGTGTTTTTGACACAGAGAGAAAAAAGTAGTATCTTTATGAAATATATCCAAAATTCTGCTAGATATATTCTCCACGCAAAAGACCTAGCAAGAGTCTTTTCAGAATCTGCAGAATGGACATCACTTACTTCTGGCCCAATTGTCCTCCTTTCTTGCCTAAGTGGACCCAGAACTAAAACACATATTAGTAAAAGTGATAAAGCAGGAACCCGATGCATCTAGAACATGTCAGAGTGAAGAATCTCCATCAAGAAAATGTAGCACGATTATTGTACAAATGATATAAGTGTGAAATATACTTTGTCAAATTATATGTTGCTATGTATACCCAAAGAAATTAAATCAGTTTCAAATAGGCAATCAAAAGAAACTCCAGTCTCTACTACATGTGACTACAGAATTCAGGAATTCAATCCAACAAGGCCATACAAACTTCAATCCTTTACAATAAACTGATTTCCCTCACCTTCTAATATCCAATAAATCCTGGCTGATTCCAAATAAAATTTTCAAGTGTTTGACTGTAGAGATGACTAAAACCTTAAGACCAATGACTCCTTTTCCAAAAGGCCAGAGTTTGTACTTGTACCTACACAATGGGTCCTAGCTGTTTGTAAATCCAGTTCTAGGAGATTTGACTCTATCTTGGTCCTGTAAGGACATGATGTAAGCAAGTTGTACAGCCATGCATTCAACTACCCATGAACAAAATAGTTTTTGCTTTGTTTTGTTTTGTTTTGCAAGACAGGCTTTCTCTGTGTACCACTGACTGTCCTGGAACTAGCTCTGTAAACCAAGATGGCCTTGAACTCATGGAAATCTTTTTGTCTCTGCCTCCTGAGTGCTGGATTTAAAGGCATGCACAAAACGAACTTTTAATTGGGACACACATAAACATGTGTGTTTATATAATTGAACATATATATTAATACATAGAGTAAAAACAGACAAAGCAGACTGAAGATGAACTCAGAATATACCTCACAAGTAGAGTTTAGAATTACTGTTAAGAAGTTAACATGAGCATAATTAATATATTAAATTCTGCAATGGATAAATGGCACAGCATACAAAAACAAGTCACAAAACAGCTTATAAACTTACATAATCAAAAGAAAAAATGGAATTATTTTGAAATTTAGAAACACTAATGTAAAATGAAATATTCCCTGAATGGGTTTATTAATAGATTGAAACACAAATAATCAAGCATTTAGCACAAATATGTATCAATAGAAATTTTGCCTAATTGATATGCAAGGAAGAAAAACATTGAAAAATGGTCACAACATTTTTTATATGAGAAAGTGTTTTAGAAAGTATGTCATATTCATCAGTGGAATATAAGAGGAGAGAAAATAAAAGTGGAAAAAAATAAATCTCTCAGTTATCCACATTTATTGTCTATAAATTGTAAACTTGTTAATGAAAAATACAAAAAACTCTAAGTAGAATCAAGATTAATATAACTCATGCACACACACACACACATGCACATAAAACATACTAGGATTTAGGAACAATGAAAAAGACAGTGTTCACCTATCAAAATACAAATAAAATTATAAATGTACACTTACATTGTGACAACTCGAGAAGGGGTGAGGTAGTTATTCTGCATTTTCCTTTTCTGGCAAATCTCCGGTCCTTTGTGTTCAAAGATACACAGTACTTCTCCCTACCAGGAACTATAAGCTTCAACACCCGACTGAGACTCAGGTAAAGGCCTTCACACTTTTCTCTCCTCCATCCCTGTCTTCATAGTTACCTTTGTATCGCTACATCCTATCTGCTTCCTTTGGCATTCAGACCCTTGGAAGGGACACACGATCTTCGCAATTCTTTCCCTTATTTTCTCACCCTTTTAATTCTTCATGGCCCCTCTCCATTCCTTTGTAACTTCCTACCCACCTGCAGAACAGAGCTGTACCTAGGACACCATACCACCACACCTTGCTAAGAGTCAGAACCCCACAACTTCTACACTTGGATACGATCCAGTTTGTTTGCTTGTTTTCATTTCATTTTACTATCACTGTTTTCCTGTTTCCTTCCTTCCTTCCTTCCTTCCTTCCTTTCTTTCTTTTTTTTATTGAGAGAAAAAGAAAGGACACACATTTAAGTATGAAGGGAGGTATGGTGGATTTGGAAAGACAGATTATAATCAAAATATATTCCAGGAAAAATAGTAATTGTTTTTAAGTAGAAGAGAGGAGTTCCTTTTTATTACCAGAATGTTAGTGGAACTGAAAGAACTCATGCTAAATTAAATAACACATCTGGAAAATAAACTGTTGTGGCCTACCAACATGAATGACTGGGTAATAAAGCACTTGCTCTTTTCAGTCTCCAGTTCCCACAGTGAAGGGTACCTGGAGATTAGAAACAAATCCTCAAATTGCACTTAAACTCTACAGACATCTTAGCATGCATGTGCCTGTTATCATATGTGTGCAGCTGCAAGCTCACACACACACACATGAACACACACATGTACACAAACACACGTACCTTAAAAATACAGGAAGTAAAATAAGGCATTGTCCCACTTATGTATGAGAAATCAAAATAAAAACACCAATGCATAGACAGAGGCTTAGAAGTAATTGGCAAAGGCAGGATATAGGAGAAAAAATTCAAACTACAGAAATACAGGTTACAAAAAGCTAAAATTCTAAAAAGAAATATGAACATTCAACTTAACTGAGAATTATCAGATTTCGATTGAAGAATATTTTACTTTTTTTGATGAATACCAGGAATGTAATTGTTTAAGACAGACATATAATAGATATGTTATTTTTCCTTATATATACCACATGTAATAACAATTCCAAGTTAGAGATCCCTAATTCTGCTTTTATATGTCATTTTTCTTGCATTTAATACATTTTTAAAATGTTAGCTGTATTTTTGTGTTATAACCATATTTCTCAAATATACCATTCAGGTGTATGTGCATTCAAATATATGGAAAAGAAAATTCCAATTACATCCCACCGTTTTGAGGACTGCAGTTAACTCTCATATGCAAATATTGTATGAACAATTATAAGTTCCATTCAGCACAATGAGCTCTCCTCTTTAAAAAGTCTATTGAAAATTGGCCCTTTAGAGCTCTACTTAATTATTACTAGGCTTTTTTTAATTTAATTTAATTTTTTTTTTTTTTTTTTTATTTGTCAAAGCCTCCCTTTATTAGAGTCATGGTTATAGCTTATATAGCCCCTGGATGAGTAGCTTAGGGGGCTGGGGCACGGGGTCTTGCCACGTGGTCCACGGCCCTCACGTCCAAGAGGTTACGATGGGTCAGGTCAAGATTCCTTGGTCGGGAAGTCACAAGGTGACCCACCTAGTTCTCTAGATAGTTTGGAATGTGAGGCAGGTTCCGTTAACAGATAACTCTCTATTAACAGTTAATTTGGGTGTGAGATAGGCTTGGTCAATAAGACTATCCTCAATACAATTGGAAAGTGAAGCCCTCTGTAAAAACTCCTCTGCCTCCTCCCCGTTTCCCATTTCCCTCCCCCTCCTCCCACATATTGCCCCCTCCCAAATAGCACTTTTTCTCTTTAAGTTCAAAAGGGATTGAAAATGCCTGACAATTTCCTTAAACACTCACAGGTATTACTTTAGAGTAAAATAGGCTTTGCAAAAGGCCATGACCATTTTGCAAGGTTGTTTAAAAGATTTTAAAATAGATAAAATCTGACTGTGTAAAATAGATTTTATTTCAAAAATAGTTATTTTTGTCCACTATAACAGTGGAAAGATAGATGTAAAAGTGTTATGTTATGAACATGATCTGCATTGCTATTCCTATTGATATTATTTTATAAAAGGAAAGAAATTAATGGACTTTTAACTCTAGAGATTTAAAAGAATTCATTTGTAATATGCTTACTGAGAATAATAAAACCTCTTTATTAAAAATTAACCAAAATCTAATATAGTAATGTTGTAACTCCATTCAAGGCCAATTGTTCTGAAAATAATTTTAAAGTATTGAATTTTTTTAATATTTTTATTGAGTACCTTCATTTAGAAGAAATTTAGGATGGGAATGATTGGTTAGATATGGGATAAAAATAACTTTCCAAACCTGAGAGTGCAATGCAGAATTTCTAACTTGAGAGTTCATCAAGTATAGTGTAACAGGTTGGATTCATGATTAATCTTAGATCTAAAAAGTTTTGGTTTTTTTTGTTTTGTTTTGTTTTTCGAGACAGGGTAGCTGTCGTTATTGAAGATATTTATCTATTTATCTGAGTTTTTCACATGTTCAGTCTTCAGTGTGTCATAAAAGACATGACTGAGCTCCAATTCTTAGTAAATACAAGCTCATACAGACTTCTCCATGATCAACAGAGCATCTGTGACATTGGCAAACAATATTGGACATACGATGCGATGAACTTCACCGTAAACCTTAAGGTGAATAAAACCATTTCTTTCAGATATTAGCTTGGTCAGGATCTTGTTTTTCCTGGGAATTCAGTACATTCTTCTGGCCCCTAAAGGCTTCAGGTATAAATTTTGTGTACATACATATATTTAGTCAAAACATACACACAAAACAAAAATAAAAGTCTTCGAAAAATAAAATCTCTATCATATATTTCTTTTAATCTTAAATTTTATCAGTTCATAATCATTTAAAGTATACTCCATGTAAATAAGTCAAACATGCAGTCAGATATAAACAACTGTAACTGTAAAGTCAAATTAAAATATTATCCTTCCTTTATGAAAGGAATTTAACTAATCGCTATTCAGATGTGTCAAATCCTAGTCATGAGAAAATTAATAAATTGTGATCAAATTAATAAAAGTTAATTCAATGAATTTCCCAAGAACCTTTATGTAACAGGACATTAACTTTATTAAGCAAGTCATATTGAACCTTTTATTAAGTGCTTGTATCAAAAGATTTGCTTATTCTGAATTTTCATTCTGTATTCTAGATTCTCTTGGAGAATTATCATCCAGAAGTATGTCAAACTTATATGTTGAATTTAACAGTGATTAATAAATGATCATTCTAATAATTCATTCATATTTATGTTCATATTTAAGTAGAACACATGTACTTTAATAATAGAAAATATGAAGGAGTTAATGGGAAATACATGAGTTTCTTACATGGTTAAGGTATCTTCCTGAACTGTTTCGACTCATAGAGTTCACTGTCAGGTAATACCTCTGTTACTGAATTCCAGACCTGCTCTTCTCCTCACATTCTACAGCCCCTGATCAATCTTTCTTGTGCCAATTCGTTTTCATGCATTTCTGGCCAGCCTTCTACTCTATTGTGATTCTTCCTTTCACTCTGTGAGGCAGTTAGTTCTCAGGCATTGTACTTTGAATTGTCATGTGTGTTACCTTGTGTTAGCATGGGCAAGCTATTTTGAAAAGTGACATTTTCAAAAGTTCCAGCAGTTTCCAGAAATTATGGTAATTGTAATTTTACAAAACTGAAATAAATTGGTTTTCTAGATTCTATCCATCACAAAACTACTGACCCTTTGTCATGTCCAGTCATAAGTTATTTATAAACTACCTAATATGTGTTTACTCACCATTCTTTGGCTATTCCTAGCAATGGCCAATATTGGACCTTAAAAAAAAATATTTTCACGTTGTTTTCCTATTTTCTCTTTTTCTATCCAATAACTACCCTAGTTTCTAAGTGGTTTGTAAGGGTTAGAACCACATGTTCTTACAGAGCAAACATCTACAGGTTTTTTCCCTCAATAAAAGCCTTCAATTTCTAATGTTGCTAATTTGCTTGTCTGTCTTTTCCTCCCCTGTCTGCTCCCCATTTTTCAGCATTCAATATTCTCATTACTTCTCAAGTTGCAAATAGAAAGAAATCTATGTAGGTGGTAGGAAATATTTAAAAAATGAAGAGTGCTGATTTTTTTGAAGGAGCATTTGTTTACTCACCTCATTATTGGTTTTCTTCTTCTCCGCTCCTGTCTGACAAAGTCATGAGTTATAGAGCTTATTTATTTCTACATTTAGGAACCAGTGCTTAATTGTATTACTACTTAACATAGGAGCTTTATTACATCATATATTCTCCAATGATTTTTATTATTGAAATTTCATATTTAAATGATAAGTAAATAATTCTTCCATCCAAAACCCATTTTTCTTTGAGAATACTAGGCTTCTTTTTCTTTATAGTAGTTTTGTGGTATACCAGAAATTAGTATTGTTTTGCCATATTGCATACTTTGCTTTTTTCTCAAATGAATACTTCATTTACTTTTCCCTGGTATACCAGAAATTAGTATTGTTTTGCCATATTGCATACTTTGCTTTTTTCTCAAATGAATACTTCATTTACTTTTCCCTTTAAATACCAATCATGCCTTATGATAAATGAAGTTTTCTTAATTTATTACTATCCTTAAAACAGCAGTTACCTTTAGCAAAATACAGTTGCATGGCACTAGATATTGGTCAAAACTCTGCATTACAAAAGTTTATGCTGAGAATGATTGATTCAAATACACACTTTCTTGTGGCCTGTGTTTAACTCCTGTGGAATGTACCTATATTTTCCAACAATATTGAAATATTTTCTGTTTTAAGAAAATAACGTTCATGTTTTAGTAATGACAGTCAATATTTATCAGGTCTTCCAAACCCTGTTTTCTCATGTAATAAATCTAATAGACTTTTATTGGTAAATAAAAACACTGGCCTCAGACAAAAACTTGTAATTACTTTCTCCTTACTTAGGATGATGAAATTTCTATGATGTGCTAATTTCTATAATATACCATGCCTATTTCTATATGTAATACATTAATCACTATTAGTACTTATAAAATCTAATATCACTTTAGCTAAAATGGAAATACTAGAATAGTCACCTCCTTTGTTTTTCCCTATCTTCCAAGGACCCTTATATACGAGTTTGATATTATTACAATTTTGTTCTTAATATCAAACTACCCTTATTCAGCTGATTTTTCCAAAATAAAAAATAAAATACAGTAACAATGGCTCATTTAGAGATCACTATGTCATTATATGTATAAATATTTTCAGTAAAATGACATTTATTTCCTTATTATATATACAAAAGTTTCACATATCATAGTTACATATTGTATGTTTCCTTCTTTCCTCAAGACTGATTCTAACTTGTGTTTTGTATAGTTTTTCTGTTTTTCTTACTGCACATAAATAAAGGACTGAAAATATATCTGAAAATAAAGAGTTATGAGTGAATGAATGAAATACTCTTTTTAGTGTCTTTAGACTAGGCCATTAGGGATCATATTGCCAAGCATACTGGTTCCTCTCAACAGCCTGATGGAATTGTTTATGACAATACCTATTCAACTCATTTACCATGGAAGTATCAAGCCAGGACCTATGTAGAACCTACTGCCTACTGACTAGTGTTCACTTTACTAGAAGGTACTCTGCAGACTAGAGGAGGAAAAAGGTAAATACCAACCCAGCTGTATCCCTGAGGTCTATAATGTTGATCTGCCTGCAGAATATACTGGTGTAATAACGACACAAATATTTTGTGAGTAAACCACCAGTCTCTGATTGTGTTTATAGGCCCAGTTCAAGAAATGGAACACATACATAACACTGCTTTTGTGGTGAAGAACCTGAGACTAGATAGGCCAGGCATGTAGGGGAAACCTAAGTACTACTACTGCTCTGCTAAAGGAACATAGAAAGCAAAACAAAACAAAAAAGAAAAAGCAAAAAACAAACAAGAGACAACAAAATCCTTCTGCTCTATCTAAAGATCAGTGTCTCACTTGGCCATCACCAGAAAACTTTCTCCTGATGTTGATGAGAACTCATGCAGAGACCCACAACTGGACAACTTGCATAGATGAAAGAAATTAAGAGACTTTATGCTAAATGAGATGCCTTTCTCAAATTTCTTCCATCCATTCTCAGGGAATTGCACAGAATTGCACTGTATGAACCAGTGGGGATGGGTGATAGCAAAGAAATGGAGTGTTTCTCACAGAACAGGACTGACTTTTGAACGCACTGGGATGTAACATCATGCATATGGCCTGCAAAGGTCCAAAGCAGTTGGTTCCAGTGCCAAAATGGGAAAGTAAAAATGACTCCCATCCTGAAACAAAAGGCTATCTCCAGTTAACATATACTCTCAAAGGAAAAATCTGTTTCTCCAAGGGAGTCTCGATGTGTTTACTACAAACCACAATAAGGTCAGTCCACTTGCCCAGAAATAGATGGTCAACACAAATGAACTCAAAGGTATTTGAGGAAACTATTCTCGTTTATTTTGTGTTTGTATGTTTGACATTTTGGCTTTTGACCCTTTTTTGTATAATACTACTAGCAATTTATTTGCGTATTAAGTTATTTCATTTTAAGGTTTTATGGTTTGTTTTTTTGCTGTTTTTGGCACTCTGTGTATTTGTTTCTGATGCTCTTTCTTAGTGTTTTCATTCCCTACTTCTAAATATATATATGTGTGTATATATTGTTTGACATTGTTTACTTGCCTGGTAGCTTTCTTATGAGTAGAGAACAAAGATGTTATATAGGTATGTGGGGAGAATTTGGGAGGGAAAACTATAATCAGAATATACTATATGAAAATAGCTTACTTTCAATGAAAAGTAATTTTAAGAAATGATTCTGTTTTCAGATCTATTTTTGAAAGAAACCATATTAAGATACCCTAGTGTAGATGTATTTCCTTACAATTTAAAGACAAGAAATCCTATTTAGGATTTAAGCTGCTGATAACTTGACTTTTAACTTTTCAACTATCAGGCACATGGGAATGTGAATAGAGCTCCATTGGGGAGCTCCAGGACTCTTTCTCTGTTAGGTGGATATACAAGGTAACAACCTTATTGAGATGCCTCTCTTTGTCAGAGATAGTCAAGCTTGGTTTCCTAATAGTTGTGAATGAAACCATTACCAGAAAAAAAACCTTCCCTTTTTAAGGTGGTTATTTCAGTTAATTTAATTGACACTAGACTAAAATAATGATTATGACCTTGAATGTCATTTCTCTCAATTGAGGTGAGAATTTTTTAAAACATGCTAGTCTATGTGTAATGACTCATATGTATTGCAAATCTTGACTTATACATTAAAATGTTTATGGAAATAATCCTGCATATAAAATGGTTTGTTCATCAGGCTCTATCTCACTAATGTTTTATTCAAAGCTTATTAACAAAGTTTCTAAGCAGAACAGGACACACTAATAATGAGTTACATAAAGACCATTATCATGGTAATACATTATCTTTTTTGTTTTACTTTAAATCTGAAAGGTATATATTCAAATTTGTAAATTTACTTATAATACATCCATATGGAAATAGAAAGCATTTTTCTTAGTTGCTAATCAAAACTTTGCAAAATAGATGGAAATATGAAAGCAGTTTATTTTAATCAGTATAAATCTCTAAATATAGTGCTGTTAGTGCTATCCCATTTATCTAGAACACATTTTACATTTTTAAAATCAGTTACCCAACACTTGTACATATTGATGATAATGCCCTTTCATTTAACACCTATCATTATTCTCTATTGTTGTTAGAAGCATTCTCATGAAATGTTTCAAGATTTTTTATTAAAAAAATGTTAAATATGTTAAAAATATTTGAAGATGTCAGTTATTTCTGTAATTTTTTTACTGATTATTTATAATATTAACTGAAACCCTGTCATCACAATCATGTAACATCACACTTGAAAGAGTTGTTAATTGAAATAACTGGGTTGCAAGCAAGAAACTCAATATGATTAAAATATGAAATATCCAGGTCATCAGTAACAAGTTACAAGATTCGACTTATACTTCCTTGCTAAGCACACGGTCATCAAAGGTGCGAATAAAATAAAAAGAAAAAAATCCTCAATTAAAGACGAATTGTACTGTCATCAAAAAATAAAGATCACTTAATTTACTGTGGTCATTGAAATTTATCCCCATCTACTTCTGCTTCCACTAACAACAAATTTAATTTCATATGAGTGTCACAATCAAAAAAATAATAAAAACACAAAAATTATTTTCTAGAGTCACTATAAGGAGGAAAATGCAGTAAGTAAGAATTAAATTCCAGATGATTTCTTTGGTTTGCAGTTGTTCAGGATTGGTTTTGCCTCTGTGTTGCACCTTGTCATCTTAGAATTTGGCTTTTATTACTTATATTCTTTCAAGCAAGCCTAGTGCCCATACATTCATCCCTGTTCTAAAAGACAACATTATTGGAAATGTGGGAGTTCAGGGCTTCCTTTTTAAAATCTTTGTCCTAGTTTGAAGGAAAATATCTACAGTGAGCGTTATTTAATAATCAACTTGCTCTAGCCTAATAACACTGACAAGAACATTCATTCATTCTTTCATATTTTTAATATATTTTATGTACTTTGTTTATGTATAGTAAGAAAAACACCAGAAGAACTTGCTTTTATGGAATGAAATAAGGAAAAAAGAAAACATTCCCTATTCAACTCTGATATGTGAAACTTTTGGAGATATATATATATATATATATATATATATATATATATATATATATAATTTCTATGATGTGTCTATTTCTATCATATACCGTGACTATTTCTGTCCCCAAAATATTAATTACTGTTAGGTTTTATAAAATTGGTGACCACATTAACTAATGTAGAAATACCGGAATTATCATCTCTTCTTCTCTTTTCCAGGTCTTTCAAGGTGGCCTCCTTGAGAGTATCAGAATTATCTACCTAAAATCAAATTCCATTTAGCTGTTTTTCATTCATAATAAGAAAATAAAATACTAATGGCTTATTTACATATGCCTACATCGTTAAATGATGTTCCATATTTTCAATTAAAATGATATTCATTACCTTATTTCATATCCAATTTGATGATAATGTGCTGGTAAGTTTTTTTATAAATTATGACACATAATGCATTAATTCTTTAGGTTTTTCTCTGCATAATATACTTATATTAATTCGTTGAAACTACCTGGACAGATACCTAGGAAGAAAAGTGAATTCTTTTGTTTTGTTTTATTCTTAGAAATATGGGTGAAGTAAAAGAGGAAATGCAAGTTATAAAATCTTTTCCATAATGTCTACATGTTTCAGTATTTAAGTCATGTGAGAATGTAATTCCATCATTTCAGATTTAGAAAACAGTTTGAATTAAAGTTAGATTAAATTGTTAAGTATTAAATATAAATAAACATGATTTGGGGTAAATCGTTATGTCTCAAAATGTTCTAAAATGTAACATTGTCTTAACCAATACATTTGGGTCATCATTCTGCCTAAATGAAAATTTTAGCTTAATTTTAATTTTAATGTAGATAAAAAATGAATGCATGGTTTTCCAATTAAGTTGTGCAGCTAAGAAAATGATGAATACAGTATCAAGACATTTTAAAAATGCTCAGAAGGAAATGCCATGTTTAGGAAGGAACAGAGAAATCGTAATTCTATTTGATTAGTTAAAGTCACATTCTCCTTAGTTAACATTTATGGCTCATGCCAAGAAATGAGGTAATTTTCATTTTTATTACTATACTTAAACATAGACTCCTCAGTAATAAAAGCCTGTAAATATGTAAGGGGACACTGTGGTTTAGAGTCACTGCTCTTAATATTTTATGAATCTTCCTGAAAGTCATTCTTAACCTTAACTCTTTTTCCACTATTTTTTCATCGATGTGACACTACATCATGTTATATTTCTTACTCTGTGTCCCCTCTGTATAGTATTAGTGATAAATTTTAACCATGTTTACTTAAATAATGAATCATTTTGACAGCAAACTCTACACTTTAAATTTGACTGTATATCAGAAAAGATGTCAAAATATGTGGTTCTAGATAATATGTACAATTATGTTTTCAAAATCAATAATTTTGATGTTCCTTTTTCTTGGAAAAGCATTAAATCATGAAGATTATTTCTAAGACAAATTTACTGTCATCATTAATAATTACAAAACACATTGCTTCACTTGAAACTCAGTAAAAGTTCACATATGCTCCCAGTTTACTCAGGAGATCTTGTCTTTTTCTACTTCCCATGTAGATTAGATCTATGTATTTTTTTTTAGGGTCCTTATTGTTGCCTGTGTTCTCTAGGATTGTGATTTGTGAGCTGGTTTTCTTTGCTTTATATTTAAAAAAATAATTATGAGTGAGTAGATATTATATTTGTCTTTCTGGGTTTGGGTTACCTGTATCAAAATGGGTTACCTCTCTCCATCTATTTGCCTGCAATATTCAAGACATCATTGTTGTTGTCTGCTATGTGATATTCCATTGTGTAAATGTATCACATTTTCCTTATCCATCCTTCTGTTGAGGGTCATTTATTTTTTTGTTTTAAATTGGCTTATATTTTAATTTATAATACTGGATATTAATAGCATCAGCATCGACATGTTCACTTAGTATTCTTTAGATGCTCTAATTTCAGTATTTATCACTTGTTTAACTGTTATGAACTTGGAGGTTAGTCTAGATTTGCAATACACATGAATTTATCTCTACCAGTTTCAAGCTAGTAGTCCCAACAGTTTTGTGATGAACACTTGGATGAGAATTTTTTACTTCAAAGATCTATCATTATTCATACCACAATTTGTATGACATCTTGCTATTTTTATCATGTTTTAATACACTCATTTCCTATTGTCTAAAACTTTAGGAAAAAAGGTTTGTGACCTCTTTAATGTAGCTAAACATATAAATTTCAGGGGGTATACAACTAAATGCCTTATCAATGTAAAATTTTGATGTGATTTTAAAATTTTCAAAAGTAAAGTAAAATACAAAATGTTTTTAAGTAAATTAAAATTTAAGAAAGTCATTGAATGTCAGAGGATATGTATAGAACTGAGGACTCGGGACACTATGTATTACCACTACCTATTACGAACATAACAACTGGAAGATCACTCAGCTTTCCCAAGACAAGTCTTTGTTTCTACCCCTAATAAAATAGAGACTTACATTATAAGATGGATTGCTGTAATTGCACATGAAAAGTTATCAAAGCAAGATAATGAGTTTGAAATGGCTTTTCAAGCAAGTATATATTTTTATGACAGTCGTGTTTTAAGTCAAGTTGATTGGGAGCAATTGCTTCATCTCTGTTGTTGAGGTTAATCTCATTACTTTAAATCTCTTAATATCATCAAGCTACATTATACATAAACATATCATGTACAAGTATAATGTTAATGTTTGCATATATTGCAAATTAGAAAGCTTTGTGAAGTATAAATAGCAGTAGCGGTATTTTGGATTTAAACTTCTGATATTTGTCTTTAGAAAACTTTGGGGTGAAATTATAAGATACAATTATTCTTTAGTTACTATCTCAATAATGTTATCAGTATTAAAATTGTTTGTGAAAGTCACAAGACTTTGAAGTATAAACAGTATTTGAACTGACAATTACCTTCGACACAAAATATAAATTTGAGTTGTTGTTCAAAGCATGAGAATAAAGTAGGTATTTTTATTTTAGAGAAAAAAAATATCATATATCTAGATTATATTTTACAATGTTTTCTGAGTAGACAATTGTCTAGTTTAATAAGAAAGTTAAATATATCTTTTCACACTTTATATGTCAATGATGCAGTTGTTTATATTACGTGATTAAATATTAATAACTTAGGTATCTTTTTAGATTCTTATCTCTATAAACAGAATTTCCAATATTTTATCCAAGGATTATACTTTTAGGTGTAGAAAGACAATTCATTTGGAGTATGTCATAAAAGAGACTCCATTTAGCTTAGTGCAGTTCACTTTAATTAAAAAGTAGAAGGCTAGAATATATAATAGTCCTTTTTAAGTATTGGAGAAGACTCGATTTCATTTTTAAAATTGATAAAATCTTTTTAAAATTATGACTTGGGTTTTAAACATTGAATAAAGAAAGTAGTTCATTAGCAAAATTGTTGGTTTTGCAGTTAGAAAGTTATAGCTTCAAATATATAAAAAAGGAAACAAAATGGAACTACAAAAGGATGCCAAACTTTACACAGGATGAGAATTAAAGCTATATGTGTTCATATCAGTTTGAGTAATACTTTTGCCACTATATTTCATTTATCTCATCAAAATTAAAAATTAGTAATTCAAGAAATGGGAAGAAGTTCAACAACTTTAGCATGAAAAGTAAAATATATAATAATCTGAATGATACCCCTTGAACAGTATAAAACACAGGAAAAAATAAAAACCTATGTTGAACTGAATATTTTTGGAATGATGGCCTGTTTAGGTGGTATCCTGAATGTAAGACATTTGAGTGTCCTAGTGTTCTATCCAGTTTTGACCCAGTGACACTGAGATATAGACACTACTAAGAAACACATTTGCTGATCATTTATAATATGAAAATTGATAAATAAAACAATATTGTATGTATCTGTTTTTAAATTGTTATGCTGATAAATACCATAGATTCAGTTCCCCAATAACTATACACAAATGTATGCTAATTTGGAGAAATAAATATATTAAGTTGTTATAACCTTGATAACAGGGAATGAAACAAGAAGCAAGGAAAATAATAAACCTTAAATACATTGTGGTCCCACGGATTGACAAAGCTTTCTTAGTCTTGGAGGCAGAAGTCTTTACCCTCTGAGATATCTTACTTTCCTTTGAGTAACAAACTTTTGTTTATTTTTCATTAAAATTAATTAATAATAACCAAAAATATTTTAATAAATAAGTAGTAGAATAGTTGAAAGATTATAAAAATTGTGCTTAAGCTATAAATTTTCACAAAAAATAATAAGCAGATGATTTTTAAGTAGTTGGAATATGTATGCATTTTTCACTAATATGCAAAATTAAAATCAGCTAAATCATCTTTGTTATAATATATTTTATCCATTTCCTTCACTAATTATAAAGAATTCTTGCATTTATTTAACGAAAAATAAAAGACTGCTTTTAATTTAAACCATGTGAGAAACAGGTCCTGAACTAATGTGTGAACTGGCTTTTGGGAACCTATTTCCCATATTGAGTTGCTTGCCACGCGTTAACACAAAGGGAGGATCCTAGTCTTACCTCAACTCGATAAGCCATACTTTGTTGACACCCATGGTAGACTTGCCCCTTTCTGATCAGAAGAGAAGATTTAGTGTTTGGGGAATGGGGTGCACAAAGAAGGTGGAGGCAATGCGAAGGAACAGGAGGAAAAGAGGGAGAAAATACTGCAGTAGGTATATAAAATAAATGGAAAAAGTTGATTAATTTAAAAAGTAAAGTTTAGTGCCATTGTCCTTGGCTTCTCATCAGACCTCATTGTCCTCCATGTTCAGAGAGTCCTGATTTATCCCATGCTTAATCAGTGCCAATCCAGCTTACCTTGGTGAGCTCCCAATAGATCAGCCCCACTGTCACAGTGGGTGGGTGCACCCCTCGTGGTCCTGACTTCCTTGCTCATGTTCTCCCTCCTTCTGCTCCTCATTTGGACCTTGGGAGCTCAGCACGGTGCTCCAATGTGGGTCTCTGTCTCTATCT
This sequence comes from Chionomys nivalis, assembly GCF_950005125.1. Taxonomy (NCBI): domain Eukaryota; kingdom Metazoa; phylum Chordata; class Mammalia; order Rodentia; family Cricetidae; genus Chionomys; species Chionomys nivalis. The sequence goes on from NC_080088.1 coordinate 17,985,252, forward strand.
TCATCCATTGCCAGATGAAAGTTTATATACAGGCAGATGACTATGTTTTTCTTTGGGTTCACCTTCTTATTTAGCTTCTCTAGGATCACAAATTATAGGCTTAATGTCCTTTATTTATGGCTAGAAACCAATTATGAGTGAGTACATCCCATGTTCATCTTTTTGGTTCTGGGTTACCTCCTACTGCATGAACTGGCTTTGTGGGAGCCAAGCCTGTTTGGATGCTCACCTTCCTGGACCTGGATGGAAGGGGGAGGACCTTGGACTTCCCACAGGGCAGGGAATCCGGACTGCCCTTCAGACTAAGAGCAAGGAGGAATGGAGTGGGCCGAGGGGGAGAGGAGTGGGGAGAGGGGAAGAGGAGTGGGAGGAGGGAAAGAAGAGTGGAAGGAGGGGTGGGAAATGGGAGGGGGAGGGGGGGAAAGGCGGAAATACTTTTCAACAAAAAAAAAATTTTAAAAAATGGAAAAAAAAGTACAGTTTAAGCAAAACAAATTCAAACTATTTGAAAGAGTAATTAATCTGCTGAGTAATAAGCATGACATACTAGAGTTTCAGGTAAAGAAGAAAAATGACAGCTATATTTCATTTTTATGAAAATTGCTACAAAAGATATTAAATGATGTGCAGTAAAGAGAAGTTCTGACTTAGCCCACATTCAGAGAAGTGTGGAAATGAAATAAAAATCCTTGAATACTTAATATTCTTAGTGTAATATTTGTCAAGTAGAAAGGAAAAACAGACAGGCAATGAATTCAAGCAAAGGACACAAAGTGTGCCTTGGTATTTGAATCTGCTAGGCAACATCATGAGCCAATGAAACTTTTGTCTGACATTCTACTGCTTCCAGATTTCTTTTCAAGGAAGAGAAAATGCTGCTGAGTGTTTATTGTGTCTTAATAATTTGAAATTCATCATAGAGGATATGAAGTTAAAAATCATTTTTGTATTAAAGATTTTCCAAGACACAAAAATAGATGCTATTTCCTAATTATTTCTCTGCTTTATGCGGTTTTTACTCACAAATCAATGCTCAGACTCTAGGACACGTGTATATATTCAACTGACACAGTTCAAAGTCTGATTGGTCTCATCAATAATCATCAGTTTGTTAATCTTCAGTGGGGACAGTCATGACAAACAGCTGTTACAGGCATGTGGACTTTGAAATTGTTTTCCTGAAAATGAGAAATTAAAGAGCTAGGTGGTTCGTGCACTCATAAGGTTAAAGACAATAACAAGACAGATGTGTAATTAAAAATGCGAGCATATGAAATGTTAGAGACATAACTATTTAAAATTGGCACACTTAGTATAATAATATAGTTTCTACAAGCTGAATATGAAAGATTTTCAAATAAACCAAGTGCAAAAAGAACTACAGGAGTTTTCTTTGCTATGTTAAGAAGAAAAACTAACATGAAGTATTTAAAATCTCAGATATTTTTGCTGGAAAATAAATGACAAGCAAAAAGTACAACTGACTTACTTGGGTTTCAGTTTTCTTTAAATATATTTACCTACTTTCTCTTTATAGTCAAAATTGAGCATCAATTCTTTCCAGTTAGTTTCCACTGTATTTTGTTGCCCATTAGCATTGTAAAATTTTTCGCTTAAGTGCTGTACTAAAAATGTATTTTTCTTAAGTAGACATAATGATATATTTCTAAACCTTTCCCCTGGGTTACACTCTTCCGTAAAAATGACTAAATAGTCTCACTGTGAAATTGATTACTTAGTCAATGAGGCACAGCCTAATCTTTGATATATTATTTAAAGATAAGTCCTTGTCCACCTGAAAGGTAGCTAGCTGGCTTACATAAAGTTATTTTCTGTTCGCTTCAATCCCAGTGCTCAAAACAGTACAAACATTTGCTTGAATTAAAATAAATATGTCCTTGATGAAATAATGTTTATCGTTTTCTTTTGCTGAGAAGCCTCGATAATTAAAATAACATAGTTTTAATACTGAGATAAAATATTTACAAAAATCTGTTTATATTGTATGACTTGTAGTCCATTAATCCATAGATGAAATGCTCAAAAGTAAACATTTTATACATTTATCTTGTAGAATAGAGATTTTAAAATTGAATATACAAGACACAATTTCAACCCGTTTTCAAATCTAAGAGAAGTGAGTCCATTTCTCACCATTTAAACCAAAAACAAAAGTAAGCCTAACAATGTAGCAAACTTGCCATTTTGAAACTGTCATAGTTTTTCTGATTTTTCATTCTTCCGCAGGACTAGTGGAAGTTTTCCCTGCCTCTTAAGCCTACAAAAATGATCTATTGTTGCCCCCAATGCCTGCACTTTCCAAGGCAATTCACATGTTTTATCAAGGGATTGTGTGAAATTTTCATCAGGCTTTAAGGAAGTCATGGTAAGACTAGAGAACTGAAATGCTTTTGTACAAATATAGTCTACAGTAAACAGCAGTGGCAATTCTTTATTTTTCACTTTAATATTTGATTGCTATGTAAAATGCAAATTGGTCAATGGAGAGGCTTAGAATAGTGAAACATTCAAACTTCACTGACTTGTATTTCATCAGTGAAAAATCAAAGTATCTGTATTGTTATCTTTAAATTACTTGAAGCTCATTTTAATCCAAGTGACAGATATAACGGAATTTCAGATAGAAACTGGTCAGTGGTCAAATTCTGTAACCCCATCTTATTGGGGCCTGAAGTACAAGGACTGTGAAGTAGAAAACTGCAGTGGGCTGCAGAGTCTCCATTTCAACAGGATAACAACTATCTTTAATAACAAAATGCTGATAGAAATAAAAACAAGCTCTGAATCATTTATGCCCAAACTGTAATTAGTAAGACAATTAACTACTATAGATTTAAAGAGGTAAACCGCTAACATGGTTTTCTTTGCAATGGGTTATTCCAATATTTTCTTCTTCTTTTTAAATTTATATTGTTAAAGACAAATCACCACAGACATAGTAAGTGAAATGTAAACCAATGTATTATCTTAAAATTTCTGCACTTGGAAATCTAAATGGGCTCAAATATAACCTGCTTAGTTTGTTATAAGCTTAACTCAAATGCATGGCAAGTTGAGTAGTCATTTTGAATTCCTGAGAAAGAATGAGAACTATTGAGGTTGATGGCATAGTATGGTTGCTGGTCAGTTATACGACTGCAGTCTCAGGCTCCTTGCTGTCATACTGCCTTCTGTTTATCCCATGTGCCCTCACTCTGTTTCACAAGCTTCCTTTTCATTCAGTCTATCAACAACACGATGGTAAATCCTTTAGCTCCACGTGTCCCCTTTTTGTCTTCTCTTATTAGTGAGTAAACATTCTATTTTAAAATGCTCACTAATTGCATTCTCCCCACCTGAATACCTTCTTTATGTTATGCTCAGATTTATAACCATCTCACACACATCTCCAAAATTTCCATCTTTATTCGGCATAATATTATTACAAAAGGGAGACTTGGTGGTAAAGATTACTGGAGACACTCATATGTTCTCAACACAGAAGTATTTTTCACATGCATTTCCTGGACTGAATCAATTATTGAAGGAAATATAAAAATTGAACCTTAAAGTTTTCTTCATAAAATTATCAAATTTTCATTTCCCTGGAGGATTTTGTCCATTTGCTTTTCAATTATGTGGGTTACTTTTTTGGAATATTATTAACAATTTCATATGCATGAGCAATTTTTCATGTTTTAATAAATTAGAAAATAAATAGCAGCATTTGTAGGTGAATTTGGTATCTTTAAATGCACAAAATATGCTACAAAAATTTTAATATGAAATTGAGCTGGGCAGTGGTGGTGCATGTCTTTAATTCTAGGAGCACTTGGGAGTCAGAGGCAGGTGGATCTTTGTGAGTTCAAGGCCCGACTGGTCTACAAAAGCTAGTTCCAGGACTGCTATGGCTGATACACAGAGAAACCCTGTCTTAAAAAACAAAGCAACAACAACTGCTGTTTTTTCCGCGAAGTAGGAAAGGAAACACGAGGCGCGCGGCGGTCCCACGTGGCTAAACTTTAATGGGGGGGAGGGGAGGTACGTGATGACAGTGAGGAACGGGGGTGAAGAAGAAAAAAGGGGCGCAGGTTATGGCGCTCTAGGTTCTTAAGGGGAAACTAGGTGCATCTGGGAAATGTATGTCCTGCGCATGTGTGGCCACTGAATGCTTCTGGGAATTGTGGTCCGGCGCCGTAGCCTTTCACATGTGCAGTCTTCTCTCCAAACGTTGGGTGCTTTTTGGGAACTGTGGTCCCGCCGGACACTGTATTCGCTGTGCATGTGCGATCTTCTCTTCGCTCTGGTAGGGATCTTTTTGGGGGTGTGTGAACCCTCCCAAAAGAACAACAACTACAACAACAAATAAAAGTACATTCAGAAAATTGTCAGTCCAGTCAACAACCAATGTTTAAGAACAGAAATAAACTCCTAAACATGAACTTCAAAGTAGAGAACTCTTTTAAAGCACTATACAATAAATGTCCAGAGTGAGGTCGGAGGCTGCTCATTTGTTTCCCGACTGCCCTGACTTGAAATAATCACACAGAAACTATATTATTTGCAATACTGTTTGGTCAATAACTTAAAAATACTTCCATCTCACTCACATATCATAAACTAAGCCCTCTCCATTAATCCGTGCATCACTACGAGGTCATGGCCTATTGGCAAAGTTTCGGAGAGCTCCAACGAAGGTGTCTGTATCTGGCTGTGGCTACATGTCTTCTCCCTGACTTTGGCTACTCTCTCTTTATCTCTTCCACCCTGGTTATATTATGTCAAGCCACTAGTCAAAAGCAGCTTCTTTATTAACCAATGGCAATAGAACATATTGATAGAATACATCACCTTCCACATCTCCTCCCCTTTTCTGTCTTAATAAAAAGTTTTAACTTTAACATAGTCAAATTACGTATAACAAAACAGGTATTAAGTAAGAATTACAGTTACAAGATTTTACTTTAACTTCCATCAAAACTAAGGAAAACTATAATTATAACTATTCTTCAGCTACATCAACCCCGGAAGGAAATGATGTTGCCTAAGCAAACACGAAGTGCGTTGTAAGGAACTCCCAGAACTCTAGAATTGACAGAAACATCTCACTGCCAGGATAGTCATCCAAATTCTTCTGTAACGTTGGGGGCACCCATGTTTAGCTCACTGGCCCTTAGTATCTAGCAGATTTTTCTATGAAGCTGGAAATTTTAAAGGAAGTTTGACCTATATGGGCAGTTTGTCAGTCACTTTCTTCTGTGTCCTGCAGAATGTCTGGCAAACTCTTTCATGAAGCAGGAACCCCCAAAGGATCATTTTACCTTCCTTAGGCAACTTTAGCAGTCATTTTTCTGTAGTTACTGCAAGTCCAGTCAAACAGTTCAGGCAAGAGAAGTTTCTTGCACAAATAGTTAACAAACTTCATAAGGAGACTCTTCAATGCCCATCTTCTTCTTGAAGGAGGTTGGTACTACCAGGAGAATGGTGTCTCATTATTATAAAAAGTTTTAAGTTCTTAAACATTTTAAATGTCAGATTCTGAATGTCTTAGAAAAATTTGAAGAATCCCTATCCACTTGAAATATATCTATGTATATCTAGAAGACCTTTCTCATATGACTATAAGCTTGACAATTATAGATGATTATCTATTAGCCTATATTTCTTATTATACATTACATTTTTAAATGAGCTGTATAAGCACATTACTTTAATCAAGAGCAGAAATATATACACATATAACAAAATTTATCTTAAATTTGTATCAATAAACCAAGCATATCCTCCTCTAAATGTAAACAAGCATGTATAAACAGCATTTGGGTATATAAGCATAGCTCTCTCCAACTGTTTCCTGCTTTTTGTTGGGAGAAGTAATTTTTGGGGTGTCCTCAGGGAGTCTTGGTCCTGCAAACCACATTAGTGGTCCTTTTTTTGTAGTTAATTTGTATTTCAATGGATAAAAAAGCCAAGCAAAATTATGCAGTGAAAAGGTTTATAGGATATGCATGGTGTCTCAGGGGGTAAAAGTCCCTGACGCCAGTCTTGGCTATCTAAGTTTTGTCACATGGCCAATATGGTTGTAGGTACAGAGGACTCAGAGAAGTAATTCTCTGACCTCCACACGAGTCTTATGGCATCCATCTACACACGCACACACACACACACACACACACACACAGGCAAATACACAGATATAAATAATTAAATATATAACAAGAAAATGTGCAATATTGACAATTTAGCCAAAAGTTTTTAAATACCAAACCTAAGACTTTAACGTAGGGAACTAAAAATAGTATTTGTATCAAAAGTACATTTTTAAATTAAGGTCTGTGTATGAGGTTACTAAACACAAAGTAATGACAATGACACAGTGGGGAAGAAAGAATTCAAAAATTCAAAACCCATGGGTTAGTGGCATAGGTCTATGGCAGAGTACTTGTCTGGCATATGTAAGTCCCTGGACTCAACCCCAACACCAAACAAAACAGAATAAAACAAACAAGAAACAAGAGAAAGAAAGAATAAATCTTGATCATTTAATAAAACAAATTATATTACATTTAAAGCCTATTATTATTATCATCATCATCATCATCATCATTATTATTATTATTATTATTATTTGGAATCCTTAAAGCTGATCTTGAAGGCCATGATAATTAAAAAGTGTTGAATTTGCCTGTGAAGTATTAGGCTTTATTTAGTGCTGTAAAGAAAACTAGCATTTCCTAGAATAAACAAATAAGCAGATAAATAAAGCTAAAATACAGTTTCTGCAGAAGTTGCTAGTGTTGTCACTGTGTCTGTAATAAGTAAATATCATCATGATTTTAGTTCTATCTGTCATCTACATTTCTCATTCTACAGCTTTCTTTTCCAAGCCAACAACAACAAAATAATGGTAAATTCTTTCTTTACCTCAGTCCTACCACACTTTAAGCTCAACTTTCACTGATAATCCCTATATTATCCCTAGTATTCCTTAGACATGTGATTGCTCATGACTAGATATGTTATCTGATAGGATAAAAGTCTTGTATACTGTGAAGATTTGTCACTCATATTGGTTTGATAAAATGTTGATTGCTCAGTAGCCAGGTAGGAAATATATGTGTGGCAATCAGAGTAGGAGAATTCTGAAAAGAGGAAAGACAGAGATAAGTAGTCAGCTGGACAAAGAGGAAGCAAGATGAGAATGCCTCACTGAGGAAAGGTACCAAGCCTCATAGATAAACGTAGATAAGAATTATGATTAAATTAAGTTGTAAGAGCTAGCTAATAATAAGCTTGAGCTAATAGGCCAAATAGTTTATAATTAATCTAAGCCTCCATGTGTTTCTTTGGGACTGAACAGCTATGGGACCAGGCAGGACAGAAACTTTTGTCTACAGTTTCTTATTGTCAAGGAACTGTAAACTTGTAAAAAGCAAAAGGTTCTGATGTTCTCTTACTAAGTGCAAATATCTATGTCTGAATCCAATCATCTGTATGCATTCTATTATATCCCACTCTGAAAATTCGAAAACACTCTAAGTAAATGGCAGATAGAGTGTTACTTAATATAATCATGGGCTGTGGCTTGCTTTAGACCCCAGGCAATATCACCAAAATAACTTTGGCACCATTTAAATATGACCTTCACACTGTATTAAAAAACTATAAAACAAGGGTGCTGGTATATTTTTAACTAGAGTTGTATCAAACCAGCATGTAGACATGAGTTAGTGAGTGATTATTTGCACTTGACTTTATATCATTATTTGACTTAGAATAACTATAAAAATTTTAATCTAATAATTTTATAAGACCTCTTTCTATGGAGATTTTGTATTACCTCTTTCCCCACAACTTCATCAAAGACCAAACTTCCTCCTGTAAAAAGCCAAGTACAGAGATTCATTGTGGCCAAATCTTGAAATAGATGCTCTACCCAATACTTATTTGCCAGTCAATCTAAGTGAGGCTATCCAAACTGAGATTTACGATTCAGTTCATCACCTCATCAGCTTTCTACACTTAATGTGTTTAAGCATTTACTTTTACTATGTCACTAAATGGTTCATAAATGTGATCCCCATAAACCTACTCATTGCTTAATCAAATGGATACATATTTATTCTCATCCACATTTGGCACTACCTTCTGCCTTACTGATGACTTAAGACTTTTGAGTTTTGCTATTATTCTGCACATTATTTTTCAAGTGTCTTTACTACATCTATTTACTGGACTACAATCTGTCATTAGCTTCTCTTTTGCACTGCTCAGAATTATATATAAAACTGTAAACATCAGTGTTCCTATGAACAACCTATAAATTACTCTAAATGTTTGTGTTTCTTGCATATGTGGTAATAATAATTAGATTAGTTTTGTACTATCAGTATCAGCTCCAGGCTTACACTCTGTTAGCATCCTTACACCTGCTGCTGTCACTTCTATATTCTTCTGATACTCACTCAGCATAATACAAACAAAATTGCAAAAACTTCAGTAATTTAGTCTTACTGGGAAACATGAATTGATTTACTTAGAAAAGCACTAACATAAAATAATACAGAAACATTAGAAGTGTATGCATGTACAGTTTTTTCTCCAGATAAATTAAATTATATTTTTCTGGTATAATATTACCATTTTACTTATCCATGCTAAATTATTAATGCAAAAGAATAATTGTCACCTGAAAACTCAGACACAGAATTTCCAAGGACAGAGAATCAAGGACAATTCTTTTTATTATTGTTTTAGTATTGTGATTATTATTACTATTATTTTATTTAAAAGTTTTATTTTCATTTTACATATGAACCAGTTTCCCCAATCTGCCATTCTCCATTTCCCCAACCACCTTCTCCACACCTGCCCTGTTCCACTGAGTTTTGATTAATTTAAATTAAAAAGATCTGTAGCTCCATAGTGTTTTTATGTCAATTACCTTTTATTGTGGGAATTCATTCTGTCAATAGCCTTTATGCCCAATATGGCATGGTCTGAGGTACTGTAAATATAGACAAAGTGAACTTGCTCCCTTGGTTGGTAGCCAGAATTCTGTTTGCAGTATACATTTGTTATCCTTTATTATGGGTTCTCTCAGACCTTGTTAATTTCGCCTACATTTGGCACCCACCTTAATTACTCCTACAACCTTTCTGTTGCTGTGATAAAGAAACATGATTGAGACAGATTACATAAAATAGCACATTTGTTATTACAGTTCCGGGTTGGGAAGAGTCTAATGGAGACAGGTAGAGAATAGCAGGTATGGTGGCCAAAGCAGGAAAGTGAACATTCACATCCTCAGTCATAACTAGAAAGCAAAGAGAGAGGAAACTACAGGATAGAGCTAGAGAGTCAATATAAATTCTTAACTCCCCCCATAACACATGATTCCTCTGGCTAGGCTGCAACTCATAACCTCTCAAGTGCCACCAACTAGGGAATAAGCTTTAAAATGATCAAGATGATCAAGACTAGTGGAGATATTGCTTAATCAAATCTCTATATTTTTCTGAGAACTATGACACATGGAACTACACACACACACACCCACACACACACACACATGCAAATTGTTAAAAGCTTTTTGGAAATCAGTGTGGAGATTCCTCAAAAATCTAGAAATATATTAACAGCAATAGCAACTTTGTCACAGAACTTCCCAAACATCTGTATTTCACTATAGTGATGTCTGTTCATCCATATTTATATATTCACCATAGCTAGGAAATGGAAACAAGCTAGATGTTCATCAAGTGGTAGATTAATGGATAATGAAATTGTGGCTCATTTACACCATGGACTATATTTCAAATTTTAAGGCAGAATTCATAATGAAAGATAAAAATAAACAATTCCTAAAAGATGAAAAGGAGCTCCTTGAATACTTTAAGTTTCATTTAAATCATCAGAAATTTGTGAATGCCAGTGTATGAGACAAAAAACAGTTTTGGGACTCTGTGGAGAGATGCAAGAAGAAGAAAAGGCTCAACTTTGGTTAGGATGGACCAAGCATTGTTTGGGTCTTTCTAATGCAAGGTCCAGTAGTTTTTTTTTTTCCTCTTGGTGAAAAATAACTTTCCTTTCCCTAGAATATGGTCATTCATAGTTCTCAGTTTTGATTAATTTGACTTAGCACTCCTTATAGTAATAAAGTGATAGTGATCTGTTATAGCACAAATAAAAATGGAGGGGGTTTTTGTAGCTAAAGTGCTCATTCAGGATAAATGTGAATGATAAAGATAAACTTTTTTAAATTATAAAGAAACAATGAGAAGATTAGGACTGATAAGGATATTCATTTCAAGAAGCACATCCAGTGTATTATTGGATGATTGAAAATTTATATGGTAAGATCATATGTCAATAAATAATTTAAATTAAGTTCTATTTTTATACTATACAATGAAGTATCTGTGCATTGAGTGCAATATATATTAGAGGAAATATATTGGTTTTTGTTTTCAAATTTAGCTCTCAACATAGTGTGACGTCCTGTACTCCGTATTTTGAAGTCAACAAAGAAACTATGGAAATTATAAGGAGATCTCACAGTCTCCTACTTTGAAAAAATATTTCATCTGAATATTTTTAATAGATTGAAGATACAAAAGACTTAAAGAATAGAGTGGAAATTTAAGTTTTTCAAAAATGTCTTAACCTTATATGCATTTTGATTTTGCAACTAAAGTTATTTTCTATATTTTTTGAGATTTAAAGTTTTATTTTAATATACATTAATACAATGGGTTTTTTAAATGGAAGAATTAGAACACTTAAAATCCTGATCTCAACTGCTGTCATGGAAGTGCCTAATTGCTACATTTTTAATGCAAATTAATTTTCTCATATGTTCTCTTTAAGTATCATCCAATTTTCCTCTCTGTGGCCTTTTGCTTAAGGAGTAATTATATTGCTGACTTTTTAAATTAAAACAGTGCTATCTAATTTAGAAGGCATTAAGCTTTCCATTGATTTTAGATCCTGAAAAAATTTGAGAGATAAAAATTGATATGTGTTTCAATATTCTGTGAACCCAGTATTTATTAGTAGATCATTTAAAGCTATAATATTCAGATTAAAAGTTAATTTTGTTAATCAATAGCATCATTAAATAAGAATACCTAAATGTCATTAAAATTATTTTTAGTTGTGACCAATTCTAATGAAATGAATTTAATTTAATAACTTTAGTTTATATTTAGAAAGAGAAATTTGGCATTTTATCAGCTATAGGGATGACTGGAAAAAGTGATATGACATTATATGTTTATAATTATTATTTCATAAATATTAGTCACTTTAATATAAATATTGAAAACACCTTGGAGAAATAAAAACTTATTTTGCGGTTGAACTTCAGAAGATTTCAGTGAACATGGGCAGTAAGATTAACAGTGCAACTCAACTAAAGGCAACACAACAATGTAGAGATATTTGAAGCTGTTTAATTTTCAATAGCCTGCCTCTGCCAGCCCTGCTACATGTCTAAAAATAGTATATCTTTCTAAGCTAACACCACAAGCAGAGGAATGGGGATTTAGGACTATAGGAGGATGTTTCGTATTTAAAACATAAGAAAGATTTATTTCAAATTTCTGTAAAACGTTGCATATTCACTTTGAAAAGAAGCATAAGTCAGTTACTCAAAACATGAATGATGGTAATACTATAAAGGATACTGTTCATCAAAGTGACAGGGAGAGATGCACAGGCCAACTGAGAAAAAAATGAATCCTCAAAGTGCAGTTCCTGTCCTTAGTTCATAAAAGAATCTCAAAATTCTCTAAATGAAGACAAAATCAAGGTTGAACCAAGAATATCAATGATGCCGGGCAGTGGTGGTGCACGCCTTTAATCCCAGCACTCGGGAGGCAGAGGCAGGCAGATCTCTGTCAGTTCGAGGCCAGCCTGGTCTACAAGAGCTAGTTCCAGGACAGGAAACAAAAGCTACAGAGAAACCCTGTCTCGAAAATTAAAAAAAAAAAAAAAAAAAGAAAGAAAGAAAAAAAAAAGAATATCAATGATGGATTATTGCTACAAATTCTTCAAGCCAAGGTACTAAAACCCGAGGAGAAACCTGTTATTGTGCATATTATTTTCTGTGTTAGAAAATAATGGAATAATTATCAAAACCTTCAACGTTATCATATATTCTTTACTCTGAATAATTTCGTGTTGCCATATACTATATACGAGCTCAACAAGTATGTTTCAGATAAACAGGAAAAGAGATGACATAGATAAATAATATTAGTTCATTTTATATTAAAATGGACTTGAATCAAGATTATTCAAGCAATATAATGTCCATATGTATTAACTTACATTTGTTATTTGTTTTCTATAATCTTATTAAATATTAATCTAAATATTTTTATATATAACGTATATATTATGTAATACATGCCAGAGTACACCACCTTTAATTAACATGTAATTTAAGAATTCTAAAAACCATGTAGATTTGCACACACTTAGATATGTAATTATAAACTAATAACCCTTATTCCCAAATGAGATCCTTGATAAATGCAACATATTTATGAAGCACAATTTCATTCTCTTTTTATTTAATTCAGCATCATAAACTTGGCTTTCCTAGAGTAATGTTGATGGTTTAAATTTTTTTCACTATTAAGGAGTTTGATGTATTTTATATAGAGCTGGGGGCTAACTGTGTTTCTGGCTACTATGGAAGATGATAGGTGGTAATATATATTTTGAAAGTTTTAATTTTCTCCTTTAATTTGATGGTTTTTTTTCAGCTAATGCTCCTATTTTGCAGCTTCCGGCATAAACCAGTGGGTGGAATTTAATGATGAAAGCAGCAGATGTTAAAAATGCAAATACATCAGCTGCATCAAACTCTGCAGCTATGGGAGTCAAGGAGGGGAAGTCATGTACTTTCTTACTCCCCAATTACTGCTTCTTGTCAAGAGGAATCAAATAAATTCATTCCTCATTGACTAATTTTCAAAATTATAATGGCTAACAAACAAGACAGAAGACAAACTATGACACAAGAACTCTAAGTATACCACTCACAAATCTACATTTAGATAAAACTTGTATTTCTTGGTTTGGGGAGGAATTATATTTTTCAATAATTTCTATATCCTCTGAAATTAAAATGAAAGAAAATGTGTTAAATCTGCAGCATCACCATGAACAAAACCTGTGCAAACATAAACCAGACAGAATCACAGCACAGAGAGAAGGGAACTGAACACAAATTTCTACCTCTAGCCAATGAACTACTAGCAGTTCTAAGCAAATGGGTAAAGTTATTCTAAAGTTAGGTGTGCTGCTAAATTGATAATACTCTAATAAAGGCCTCAGACCCAAAGTATCTAGGCAACACAAAATTCCCTTGAAGGGAAAACAACCACGCAAACACTCACAAGATGTTAAGGGTAGGTGATCTCAGAAGATTGAGGACGGGTGTATATGATCAAAACACATTTTACAAAAATCTTAAAGAAATAATGAGTCTTTTATTATTGAAAACAAATGCAGCCTATTTAGAGAAGCAGTACTTTTAAGTTTAGAGTTCATTTATGTTTTTATTAGTGTTTTGAAATTTTATTTTTTTTTACTTTGCCCAGTAGTATTTCTTTATTATAAAAATCAATGTGTCATATTTAATCTAATTCATAAGTATTTAAACATAATTATGTGCTCCTAAGAAAATTCTGTCTATGTTACACTGAAAAATTTTATTTGTCACAAAGCATTTTGGAATATGCACATTTAAGTTTTCATTTTGTCACACAAGCAAAACTAATGGAATTTTGTGTTACTTTCTTTATATTAATAGTTGTAAGCCATTTTCTGCCACAACAATAAGTAAATGCATTGTATAAATGATAAATGGTTAGATTTTATTTTTCATAGTACAAGTGCTTGGAGTCAAAATGGAGAGGCTTAACTGTGGAGACCCAAAATTATGAGCCTATTTCCAAAGGTCAGAAAGTTGGAAATTACAAGGTTTTTGGGCTTCTACCTTCAACAAAGTCCCCACCTAGATGTTAGTTCAGAGAATCTGCTCTTTCAAGGTAATTGGTAAGAGGTGTGGCTAATTGCCAGACCTTGTGCTCCAGGAACAAGGAAGTAGACTGTTCCTACCTCAAAACAAAATTCTAAGGATCTAACTAAGTTCCAGTTCTCTTTATGGAGATAACTTGGGATTCTATCCATCCAGGGAGAGGTTTGGCAGTCTTTTTACTTGTGTTTTGCTTGTTCAGGCCAGATAAAGTATACTTTATCAGTAGTTAAGACAAAGGCTAGTTATGCCAAGAAGAAAACAAACTCCAAGTGAAGTGTCTTTGATGCTCATCACTCTCTCGGGAATAGATTGATGCTTTCAGGAGCAATCCTGTCTCACACTAACAGAATCCTAAATTGAAGTGTTTGAAGGTTACCAATATATGCAGAACCCAATCTCTATGTTTCTAAAGAACCTAATTAGCTTGACTAAAAGTATAACAAACATGAATGGCTATTGACCTACAGTATTTCATAACTATATAACTTAAAGATTAAGACTTCATATAAGAATATTAAACAGTCTCTAACAACTGTGCAGAATACAGTGATTTCAAAGTGTAAACAATGTATAAATAAATGTCTTTATCAGAGAAAAGAATATTTAATGCAATGATAAATATATCTTAAAACTGTTATCAATACACAAAATGTCTTAAACAGAAGTAGAAACATGCATGCATACAATTTGACAAAATAACTTTGCATAGGTGTAGAAATATTTTAAACAGAAAAAGGAGCAGATTCATTATAACAACTATAATTTGAACTTGTATCAATATATAAAAGCCTATACCAATGTAAATTATCCATAAATAATAGCTCACAAGTATTCACTATATTACTCACTATTACTATTATTAGTGTGAGTAAGTTCACACTAATCTACCTATTATTCCAATCAGTTTTCCGTCTTCATTTTTTTTCTTTTTCTTTTTGAGATTTCTGGGTCTATATAATTTCCACCTCAACCCCTAACCTTATACAAGTAATAATCAACCCATAAATGATTTTTCCCTAACTGTGAAAACAAATTTTATTGGTAGAGGGAATGTTATCTTCTAGAACTGCTTCTAGATATCATTGGGTAATGATCTTATTATGGGATCCTGTACAAGTAAAATATGGTTAAGTTTCAAGATTGCTGTTTTGTATAATTGCAGATGGTGTCTATGTAGTCAATATTGTTTTTATAAAGATCTTATTTGGAGTTCTGGCCAGAACGTATAAGAAGGTGCAACATTTCTGCAGCTGGTATATAAAAACTGTTCTTACAGTAGTGATATCAGCATCATGATGTGATATCAACCAGGTAGAGTCATTGTTGTGAGTCCCTACCTTTTTTCTGAAAGTTTCAAAAATTACTGCAGGAAAATCTACTTTTCATTGTTGAATACTTAAACATTATTCATATAGACATATATTCAACAAAAGATATGATACAGACAAAATGGGCATGGAGAAAAGTAAAATATTTCCTTCAAATTTATCTTCTTTCTGTACCATAACAGATGGCTCCTGACATGAGACAGAAATTTTGAATTTTTCTTTTAACAACATGCTTGGATTTAGAGAAGGAGAGCCATTGTCCAACTCCAAAGTCAACTCTTATTTCTAATTAGAGATGTATACAACACAGATAGTCAAATTTTACCATGCAGATGATACAATATCATAAGTCAAATTTTTCTTACCACCTATATGATTGTTACCTCTGTGGATGAACTGTCATTTCTATTTCTCAAGAGGTTTCTCTTTTTCAAACTGAATCTTTATTAATTTTGATGGCATCCATAGCTTTTCCTCTCCTGTGGAAACAAGAGTGAAACCCCTTCCTCAACATAGCACATCTCCTGGTTTCTATTGTGAGGTCAGCTAATCCTTGAAATACACTGGCTGATTTAATTCAAAATTTTCAATGTTTCTCTATTGTTGTTATTCCTTTCTCATTAGTGTTAAGAAATTTCAAGTTAAAAGACACCTAAGGTCATGCTCAACCTCCTTAGCAATCAGGGAAATGCAAATCAAAACAACATTGAGATACCATCTTACACCTGTCAGAATGGCTAATATCAAAAACACCAATGATAGCCTTTGCTGGAGAGGTTGTAGAGAAAGGGGTACACTCATCCATTGCTGGTGGGAATGCAAACTTGGGCAACCACTTTGGAAATCAGTGTGGTGGTTTCTCAGGAAATTTGGGATCAACCTACCCATGGACCCAGCAATACCACTCTTGGGAATATACCCAAGAGATGCCCTATCATATTACAAAAGCATTTGTTCAACTATGTTCATAGCAGCATTATTTGTAATAGGCAGAACGTGGAAACAACCTAGATGCCCTTCAACGGAAGAATGGATGAAGAAAGTGTGGAATATATACATATTAGAGTACTGCTCAGTGGTAAAAAATGATGACATCTTGAATTTTGCATGCAAATGGATGGAAATAGAAAACACTATCCTGAGTGAGGTAACCCAGATCCAAAAAGATGAGCATAGGATGTACTCACTCATAGTTGGTTTCTAGCCGTAAATAAAGGACATTGAACCTATAATTTGCGATCCTAGAGAAACTAAATAAGAAGGTGAACCCAAAGAAAAACATAATCATCCTCCTGGATATTAGAAGTAGACAAGATTGCCGGGAAAAAATTGAGAACTTGGGGGCAGGTTGGGGTGGAGGTAAGGGGAAATGGTGAGAGAAAAGTGAGAAGGGGAGGATGGGGGGAACATGGAGGAATGGGATGATTGGGATAAAGGAAGGGTGGATATGGGAGCAGGGAAATGTATATCCTAATTAAGGGAGACATCTTAGGGTTGGCAAGAGACTTGACTCTAGAGGGGCTCACAGGTGTCCAGGGAGATGTCCCCAGTTAGTTCCTTCGGCAGCTGAGGAGAGGGAACCTGAAATGGCCCTATCCTATAGCCATACTGATGAATATCTTGCATATCACCATAGAACCTTCATCTGGCGATGGATGGTGATAGAGGCAGAGACCCACAATGGAGTACCGGACTAAGCTGCCAAGGTCCAAATGAGGAGCAGAAGGAGGGAGAACATGAGCAAGGAAGACAGGACAACAAGGGGTGCACCCATCCACTGAGACAGTGGGGCCAATCTATTGGGAGCTCACCAAGGCCAGCTGGACTGGGACTGAAAAGACATGGGATAAAACCAGACTCTCTGAACATGGAGGACAATGAGGGCTGGTGAGAAGCCAAAGACAATGGCACTGGGTTTTGATCCTACAGCATGAACTGGCTTTGTGGGAACCTAGCCTGTTTGGATGCTCACCTTCCTAGACCTGGATGGAGGGAAGAGGACCTTGGACTTCCCACAGGGCAGGGAACCATGACTGCCCTTTGAACTGGAGAGGGAAGGGAAAAGGAGGCAGAAATTTTTTTCAATAAAAAAAATACTGAAAAAAGAAAGAAAATTCAAGTTTAATAAGGTATTATGCAATCTGTTTCTGGGGGTATTTTTCATACCTTTCTGTTTGTATAACATATTCTTTATACTTTGATTTGATCTATCTATAACTGCCTGACCTGCAGAATTGTTTGGTATACCTCTAATATGCTTTATATTATAATAAGCAAACAACTTTTTTATTTTCTTAGATACATATGCTGGACAATTGTCTGTTTATTTGTGCAAGTATACACATGATGGGCATAACTTCTAATAAATGCATGGTTACTAAATCAGTCTTTTCTGAGCTCAAGGCAGTTGTCCTTTGAAAACCTGAGTAAGTGTAAATGGTGTGTTGCCAGATCTCATTCTTTTGAGTACCCTTTGGGTTATTCCCTGCAGGTAATGGTATCTGATTATAGAAAGAGCAAGTAGGGTATCTCTTTATAATCCCCTTAGCTTGATGCCAAGTATTAGAAAACTTTCTTTAAACCCTTGATAATGACATGATATTTCTTATGAATTTTTTTGAGACCATCAGCATACTTCCAACCAATAATCAGTCAATTTTTGTATTAACTTGAGCTAAAGGACCTGGCAGAGCCATATGGGATTAGATATGTATTATGTATATGGGACAACGCCTATTCCTGGTTATGTCTTGAACATGAATGAATAATAAAGTCGATTCTGTATAATCTGGTATAAATTCAGTGGTTTCAATATGCAAGATAGCTCTTTCTTCATATTGTGAATCAGTAACTATATTGATAAATTCTTTAAAATCCCTTAGTATCATGAGAATAGAATATAACTCTGCTTTTTTGACAGAATTATAAGAGCTTTGTTCCATTTTACTTAATCCTTCTGATTTGTAACCTGTCTTTTCTTTTTTTTGGATCAGTGTGAAATGTATGGGCTGCAAATATTGGTGTATTATGTATAATTTGAGGAAGAATCCAGGTAGTTCTCTTTATAAAATTAATTCTATCACTTTTGGGATAATTGCTACTAATTTCTGCCCAAAAAAAATAACACATGCTTTTTGTCATGGTTTATTATTTCCCACAATTATTATAAATTCATTAGTAGTAGAAGGCACTGTAATCTCTGTTGCATCCATATGCTAGTTAATGAAATATCAGTTTTCCTTTTATAATAAATTCAGAGACTTTTTCACATTTTTTTTAAATTTTTTACTTAGTTTATGTGGTTAAAAGATATTATCTTCCCTTTACATTAAAATTCCTGTAGAAGAAATTTTGGAAGGCAATATGACTAGAATACAATTAAGATTTGAATTCACTCTACATTGCCTCTGTAATCTCTCTTCAATAACCATCAATTCTTTTTTCACTGCAGCTCTTAATTCTCTGGACTACTTAAGACTTTATCACTATCTAAGGCTTTGTTTAAATGAATTATTAGATCAGATGTTATTTCAACAGTTAGTCATAGACTACAAATTTCTCCTAACAAACTTTGAAAGTCATTAAGAGTCCACAATTGGTCTCTCTTAATTTGTGACATTTTTGTTCTAATTTTCTGTAATCCTATTTTATAACACAAGTAATTGAAAGAATCTCCTCTTTGTATTTTTTTAGGAGCAATTTGCAATCCTCACTTTGGCAAAAATTTTCTTTACTTCTTCAAATATTTTTTCTAAAGTACTTACATTTGAATCAAATAGCAAAATGTCATCCATGTAATGATAAACTATAGATTTAGAAAATTGTTTACATATTGTTTCCAATGTCAGACTTATAAAGTGTTGGCACAGGGTAGGGCTATTGACCATTTTTGTGGAAGAATGGTCCACTGGTATCTCCTAATAGACTGAGAATTATTTTATGTAGGCATTGTAAAAGAAAATTTTCTCTGTCCTTTTCTTGTAAATATATAGTGAAGAAATAATCTTTTAAATCAATAACTCTGAGAACCACCATTTTGGTAATGAGAAGGCAGAGAAATTCTTGATTGTAGAGGAGCTGTAGGTTGAATAGCCTTGTTGACAGCTCTTACATCTATCACCATTCTCCGTTTTCCAGATTTTTTTCTAACAAAAAATACAGGAGAATTTTAAAGGACAGTTGGTTCTTCAATATGATGAGCATCTAGTTGCTCCTGTACCAGCTGTTCTAAAGTCTGCAGTTTGTCTTCTGTTAAAGGCCATTGTTTAACCAATATGTGTTTCTCACTTAGCCATTTTAAAGGCAAGGCTGTTAGTATTTTTGAAGGTTCACTAGTTGCTTTATGTTTTTATACAGCCTGAATGGCTGTGAACTTTCTTTATAATATCTCATAATATCCTTCCCAGAAACACGAGTTTTTGGGGCTGCAGGAATGTTAATCTGGGTATTCCATTGCTGCAAGAGGTAACAACCCCATAAATTCACTACAATATTAGGTACCTATGGCCTCAGCCTTCCTTTCTGCCCTTCTAGTCCTATTCATTCAACCCACCTCATGATTTGTTTCACTTGAGATAGGATTCTAATTACTAGAAATTGAACATCTGCCTCTTGAAGAGGCCAATCTAAATACCAAGATTCTGGAGTTATGATACTTGTGTCTGCACCCACGTCTAGTAATCCCTAAATTACAATGTAATTTATATGCGCTGTTAGCTTTGGTCTTTGATTATTTATAGAAGCCTGCCAATATATACATTTCCTATTTTCTGCTGGATTTTTTAATTTATCTTTCATGTTTATTCCATTATCCAGAATAGTATTATTTTTTACAATAGGCACTGGATTTTTTAACTTTCCTAGGGAGACATATTTTTGACAGTGAGTGGGAATGACTGGATTTTCTTTGACATGGGGAACTTTGAGAGGCTCCCCAAAGATTATCCTGATGGTATCTGCTTTTTGTCAACCTACATTCATTGGTCCAATATTGGCCTTTCCACACCTCCTATATATACAAGAAGGCTGGGTCTTCCTATTTTTTGCCATACATAGATGAGACATTATTTTTAAGACTCTCTTGTCTACGGTCCCATCTTAGATGTCCTATTCTACAACAATTAAAACATTTGGCATTTTTGTGTCTCCTCAAACCATTGGAAATTGCTTCTTCTACATAAACCTCAGTACTATAGTCAAAAGTTTCAACATTCATTGTATAAAATATCTATTATCCATTAACCTATGGGTGATAATCTAACCTTTTAAGGCCCAAGGATCTTCTTGCATTCTAAGTTGAAATTTTTCAAAGTCAAATATTCAATAAGTAAACATCTAGCTTTAGTGTCTGTCTCTCCTACTGGTATAACCTTAGTTAATCTTTTTAAGAAGTCACTAAAGGGTGTTCTCTAGGCCTGTTTAACCCTAATATATGATTAAATCATCTTTCCTAGGTCCTGACTCCTGTCCTAAGCATTTAAAGCTGTTGTGTTCCATAGGGACAAGGTATCTTCAATGTAGCAAAACTGTTTCTGAGATTCAGAGGAAAGACCCTCACCAAGAATTTGATCTTGGGAAGTCTCAAATCCTTTTACTTTCCCTGTAGTTATAAAATTTTTGCCTCATCTCTCCAATAACACTTCCAAAGCAGCTGAGGTCCATCTTCTAGAAATGTTGAGATTAATTGAAGCCATTTGTGTGGAGTGACCTTATTGCCTGAAACCCATGTTTTCACCATATTTCTGACAAAAGGTAAATGTAGTCGATAAGAAACTATAGTTTAACTTCTTTTAGATCATCTATACATATTGGTTCCCAAGTATATTCTTTGACTACCACAGGGTAATTTGTGCCGGATGGTCTTTCCAAGGAAATTAATGGATATTCAATTAAAACTCTGTGTAAGTCATCCCAGGGGCTGGAATGTACCGATGAAACTAAATCCTTTCCTTGTATCTTCTGTCCCTGCTCATCAATTTCAATAAATTCCCAATCTTTTCAATTTTTTTTACTACTGACTTTTGTAAAGGCTGTCTTTTGTAAAGTCCAGTGTTCTATTCTAATGCCCTCAATGAGGATTCCAAGGTATGAAACATGTCCAGGAAAGATAACAAACATCTCATCCTTGAAAATAAGTTTGATAATGCATATATTACCTTCCTGGAGAGATACCGTATTCATTAATCTATAACACTTTTCAAAAGGTTCCAATTGTTAAATTCAACGTCAATTTTTTTTCAGACATTTCTATAAAATTCATGGTATCCCTCTCCATAGTATTGAGCTTCTCACCTAGATGTCCATTATTAGTCTATAGACTGTATTATTTCTAAAAGTGCCTCACTTTTGGCCCTGTTGTCAAATCATTTTTAATGAGATAATATGGAAACAAAACCTATTCCTAGACTCAAATAAAGGTATATAAAAGGAAAATCATATAAGTCTTGTAGAATACCACCCATAGTATAAGTAAAATCATTATTGAACTCCTTTATAGTCATGTTATCAGTATTTTTGTTTTGTTTTGTTTTTAGTATTTCAGATCTTACTTGTCATAAGGCAATTGCAATGAATTGGAGTAGGTGTAAAATTTATTATTGGCCAACAAGTGTCACATTTGCAGTTACATGACCGAAAAACACTAGCAGCCGTGAATAGTACATGTTGCTTACTTAGGTACTAAAAATTGTTTTGTTTAACAAATTACAAGCAGTTATTAAAGCAACCAAATGATTCTGAGAGTTGGGACCCAAGATAAAGAGAAAACTCAAAGTTTTCCATCAGTGAAAGTTGCAGACTGTGCCACAAGGATCACAGGCAGCAGCATGTGAGCTGGTGTGTAAAGTGCCAAGTGGCAGTGTATGGGTCGTGAGTCAGGGAGTGCTGAGAAGCGGCCTCCTGCATCTGAGTTCCAGCTAGAGCCACAGATGAGAGAGTCAGTGCCCAATGTGCCACCCAGCTGTCAAACCGATCCCCAAAAGGGTGGCCTGGTCCCCAGGTTTCGGCACCAGATGATAATGAAAGCTGCAAAATAACCCTACACTAGTTCAGAACTATGTATAAAAAAGGGATATTTACTTAGGAGTAGACTCACAGATCACAGTCCTCTTCACAGACTGGGAACAGGAACCCAATATAGCAGCCGGAAGTGAGAGTCGGAACTGAGAGAGAGAGAGAGAGAGAGAGAGTACATGTTTTACAGCTGGTATATTAAAGGCTATTGGCTGAAGGAGTTCCCATATAGATGGAAGGACAAAGTGCCTGAATGGTGCTTACCCCAATTGTGCCAAAAAGCTTTTATGGACTAACAACCCACTGTACTGAACAGATATTAATATCAATTCATTAAAGCTTAAATTTAAATTTAAACATGAATTGTCTAGAAATGAAAAGAGAAAAGTAATGTTTCTGATAATTATCACCGTTTCTAATTGTGTGACCCTTTAAAACAGTTCCTTATGTTGTGGTACCATCCCACTATTAAATTATTTTCATTGATATTTCATAATTGTAATTTTGTTACTGTTATTAATTATAATGTACATTTTTTTGGAGAATGAGGTTTGCCGAAGGGGTTGCAACCCATAGATTGAGAACCACTGGCTGAAACCATAGTGCACATAGTTGCCGAAGAAGGCAGGCAGCTGCTACTCCTTTAAAAACCCAGGAAAAGAGTAAAAGACAAAATACATATCAAAGTACATTTGCCATAGTGGGAATGGTAGTGAATGCCTGAAATCCCAGAAGGCTTGAGGCAGAGTCAAAATGATCTCAGAGTTACAGACAAGCTTATTTTACATAATCATTGATCTCTAAGACTACAAGCTTAGATTCCATGACAATCAACCAAATAAATGAAAAAGTTTAGTTTCCATAATGTTTAGAAAGTAGGCAGTGGGCTCTCTGCTCCTCCCTGTTCTAGAGACAGCCGCTTCTTTTCGTATAGTGCCAGCCTCGTTCCAGAGACACGATGGTGAAGGTCGGAGTGAACGGATTTGGCTGTATTGGACGCCTGGTTACCAAGGCTACCTTCACTTCTGGCAAAGTGGACGTTGTTGTCATCAATGACCCTTTCATCGACCTCAACTACATGGTCTACATGTTCCAGTATGACTCCACCCATGGCAAGTTCAAAGGCACAGTTAAGGCTGAGAATGGGAAGCTTGTCATCAACAGGAAGGCCATCACCATCTTTCAGGAGCGAGATCCCACTAACATCAAATGGGGGGATGCCGGCTGCCGAGTATGTTGTGGAGTCGACCGGTGTCTTTACCACCATGGAGAAGGCTGGGTCCCACTTGAAGGGTGGGGCCAAAAGGGTCATCATCTCCACCCCTTCTGCCGATGACCCCATGTTTGTAATGGGTGTGAACCATGACAAGTATGACAATTCCCTCAAGATTGTCAGCAACGCTTCCTGCACCACCAACTGCTTAGCCCCCTTGGCCAAGGTCATCTATGACAACTTTGGCATTGTGGAAGGACTCATGACCACAGTCCATGCCATCACGGCCACCCAGAAGACTGTGGATGGTCCCTCTGAGAAGCTGTGGCGATATGGCCATGGTGCTGCCCAGAACATCCCTGCGGTCCACTGGCGCTGCCAAGGCTGTGAGCAAAGTCATCCAAGAGCTGAACGGGAAGCTCACGGGCATGGTCTTCCGTGTTCCTACCCCCAATGTATCCGTCGTCGATCTGACATGCCACCTGGAGAAAGCTGCCAAGTATGACGACATCAAGAAGGTGGTGAAGCAGGCATCCGAGGGCCCACTATAGGGCATCCTGGGCTACACTGAGGACCAGGTTGTCTCCTGTGGCTTTAACAGTGACTCCAACTCTTCCACCTTTGATGCTGGGGCTGGCATTGCTCTCAATGACAACTTTGTAAAGCTCATTTCCTGTTACGACAATGAATTTGGCTACAGCAACAGAGTGGTGGACCTCATGGCCTACATGGCCTCCAAGGAATAAGAAGCCTGCCCTGGACCACCCATCCCAGCAAGGACACAGCAAGAGAGAGGCCCTCGGCTGCTGAGCAGTCCCTGTCCTAACTAACCCTTGATACTGAGCATCTCCCTCACAGTTTCCATCCCAGTCCCCCAGTATAGCAGGAGGGGCTTAGGGAGCCCTACTCTTATGAATACCATCAATAAAGTTCATTGCACCCCTTAAAAAAAAGAAAGTAGGCAGTGAAAAGTAGACAAAGAGATAATTTCACGTAAGAAAACAAATGCTGTGGTTGAGTATTATGGAAAAGGCTAATTTCACCCTGGTGCTAGGAAATTTGAAATCCAATACTTGTATCTTTGTATTTTGCTGTTTTGTGTGACTGTATTTGTCTGTGTGTGTTATTTGTGCATTCATGTCTGGTTCCAGAAAATACCAGAGAACGATGTTTGTTTCTCTGGACGTGAAGTTACAGACAATTGTGCATTATCATGTGTATGCTGGGACTTGAACCCAAATCATTTGTGAAAATAGCTATACCACTGAGCTATCTCTATAGCCTTGACTGGTATCCTTATAAACTACGCTCACTTTGCTATTATCTTCTATGATTATTTCTTAAATGCCAGGATTGTATGTTGTGGTACTAAGTTGGAGCTTAACACTATGTTGGGAATAACCCATGCACTAATTCCTTTTGAATATGAGAAAAAAAGAAAAATAACAAAATACATATAGTTTATGAACTTATATTAGATTAACTAGGGAAACAGGAAGCTTGAGAATTCCCAAACTAAATTTATTCAT
The DNA here is from genome assembly GCF_950005125.1 of Chionomys nivalis. Classification (NCBI taxonomy): domain Eukaryota; kingdom Metazoa; phylum Chordata; class Mammalia; order Rodentia; family Cricetidae; genus Chionomys; species Chionomys nivalis. The sequence continues at coordinate 18,010,386 of NC_080088.1, forward strand.
ATCACAAGACCTGTTCCAAATCCCTCTTCCTTCATGTGATGGAAGAGTTCATAAATCATGTCAGTCTTCTGTAATCATTTAGCAAAATGGAAAAATCCTACTAAAGAAAGTGTAGCTAGCACAAAAGAGTCAATTTCTCCTGCAAGATTTCAAAGTAACTGGGGAAGCTGATCAGAGAAAGAACAAAACTGAAAATTTTTAAATTTTAAAGAAAAGATTTTAGCTAGACTTGGGATAATTGGGATGAGAGATAAGCTCAAAATTGAAAAGTCCTACAAGTTTTCCTCAACTATGGATCTTAAGATGTCTGATGAGGCCTGCAAGACATTTAAAAGCCTTCTTTCTTCCTTTTAACCAGACTAACACAGGAAAACAACAATTTCTTCCCCAGTAAGAAAACAAACTCTATAAAATTAGCTCATTTTCACCTCAAAGCAGAACATACTAGACGGAATATTTCTGTATATGGACCATAAGTTAAAACATTTACAGATGTGCACAAAGTCAAAGCTGTAAATGTCTAACCAAGGTTATTAACACAAAGAAACCAAAAAAAAAAAAAAAAGGTCAATTATTTGCTTGCCAAATCTGGATTTTAAGACCTGACTCTGTACAGATCTCTCTGCAGCTTGTCTCATTGGACACTGTGTCTCCCGGCCTCTGGTCACAGTCTCACACCTGGACCCTTGAAACCTCATGTTGCTATGTTAAATGGCTTGGCCCCTTAATGTTTACCCATGGAATGTGCTATGACTAATGAGATGTAACTCTTATAAATTTCTTTTTGCATTAAGCCTCCTGTAAAAAAAATGTATTTAAGCTAGACCAACAGAGAAGCAAGCAAGAGCTGGAACTACAAAGAACTGGAACAGAGAATTGGGACTAAAGAGAATTAGAGAATAATGAAGAGAATAACCTTCAGATCATGTGTGAAGTTATAGATGTCTTTCACTCCTCACTCCTGAGAAGTCTTCTCTGAGTTACCCTAGATAATACCTGGGAGTTAACTTTTAGGCCACTAAAGAAAGGGAGCATTTTTGACAAAGAAAAACTTACTAGAAATTCTGTAACCTTTTAACGAATATCCAGATGATTGAAAAGGTTTAAAAAAAAAGGCCAAAAATTAATAAGGAATAAAGTGATAAGCAAAATGAAGAAAAGGGACTGGGGAAAGGTCTTATATGTGAAAGGATTGCTACAGAGCAGGAAATTAGAGGACAGAATCCTCAGTATCCATGAGCAAAGCAGGGAAGCAGAGATGGACTGGTCCCTGCAGCAAACTGGCAGCCAATCTAGCTGGGTAAGTGATCTCCAGGTTCAACAAGAGATTACATCTCAAAAAATAATGTGAAGTGACTGAACAAGATACCTGACATTGGCTTGTGTCCCCTGCATGCAGTTGTACATGTGACTGAACACCTGAAAAGACACAGAAGAACATGCACACTGATACACAGAGAAAAAATAAACTGAAGAAAATATTTGCAATAGCTTAAGGTTCATCATTTAAAATGAATTCAGGAATGGTAAAAATGAGTATGTAATTCAGTAGAGATTTCTGAATTCAAACAATCATATATAATCTTAGTACTATAAAATGTAATTTTAGAAGCATAAATCTTTCAGGAGGTTTTAACAGACAACTCACAAATCATATGTTATTCATATAGTAAAGATTAAAAAACCAACTTCCTACATCTTGATACGGTTGGTACTCTGATCTCCCACAATGAATCATAATAATTGAAAACTTTTAAGGGGTCAATAAATTGGAAATAATTGCAGTTCTTTTGGAAGTTGAGTTATATGTGGAGCTTGAAGATATGACTGAACTATGCCATTCTTGGAATACTCTTTGATGAATGAGTGGCTGGTGAGATGATTCAGCAATAAAGGGTATTTACCACCCATGTGACAATCTGGATTTTATCCTTGGAGACTACTTGGAACCAGAAGGAGAGCACCAAGTACTATATATTATTCTCAGACTTCTATATGTGTGCTGCGTCATGCATGCTGATATGTACACCCACTTACACCTTGGCACACACAGAAAAACTGAGTAAATGAAATTAACCAAGAAAAGTGTTTGTTTATTATATGAACATTGTTGTTATATGTTTGCTGTATGTGTATATTTTGGTGTTAATGCTAACAATGACTGTGTTATTGTTATTGACATCTTTTTCTTTTACTGTTTTTCTAAACTTTTTAGTCAAGAGCTAGTTCCAGGACAGGCTCCAAAACCACAGAGAAACCCTGTCTCGAAAAAAATCCTATAAGACTGGAAGACATAGTATTCATTAATGCAGCAGCTAACCCTGTCCACACAAACTCAGTATTCTAATTGCTTGGGTTGATGATGAATACATGTTAATATATAATCTGGTGACCTTCCTATGTAGCACTCAGGCAGTTAGTGACTTTGAGACCTGAGATTCCAGTGATTTGACCATGGCTCATATGCTCAGAGTTCTTTTTACCAGCCACATCCAGCAAATTGGCAACAAATAAAAACCCCAATTAGAAAATCATTGATTCGGCCTGTACTTCTCAGTGGCAAGCAGTGTCCTACCACCTGCTCCGATGTGTAATGCTGTCAGGGTTTTACTGGGAGCTGGGAGATGCAGTGTCTGGCAGGTGGGCCATTCTAGAAAGAGCTCTGCACAGCAGAAAGGCAGAATAAATCTAAGCAGTTTAGCCAGTCTTCTTTGCCACAATTAATGCATTCAATGAGGCAAATTACGATCTCCATACAAAGTAAGTGCACTGCCTCTGCATTTAAACTCTCTAACTGTTACTTAATCTATGCCTTCTCATCTGCTCTTCGCTAAAGTCATCCCTTAAATTGTGCCTATTTATTTAATTGCATAAAATAAATTTTGTACAGATTCAGTATATAAAGAGGTTGTCTTTAAAAGTTTTAATTGACTGTAATTTTACACATAAAAAGGAATTATCTGTCTTTTTCTCACTTATCTAACTCTTCTCTAGTGTACCAATTTGATATTTATTTTCCTATTTTCAGAATTTCTGCTGAAATACTAAAGCTATAGAGTAAGTGTATAAATATATGTCAGATATAATGGATCTCATTATTTTTACTTTTATTCATTCTCAAATAATTCTCACCATGGTAAGTTTGTGTATATGATATACACCTTAACTATAATATTTTTTTCCGATTGTTGCTTTTAAAATATACATATTTCTGCTGTGCAACAATGGTTCATGTCTTTGATCCCAGCAGAAGCAGGTGGATATCTGTAATCTCAAAGTCAACCTGGTCTACAGAAGCTAGTTCCAGGACAGACTCCAAAGTTACAGAGAAACATTGCCTTGAAAAGTCATAAAAAGAAAAAAAGAAATAAAAAAAGAAAAAAGAAACACAAACACTATATTTCCTTTATTATCTCCTTGTTATATATTGTTTGGTACTGTTTGACTGTGTTGGAAGTTTGCTCCTTGCTGAACATAGATGTCAATGATTTTTAATTAACAAGATTTTCAAAAAGATCTAGGATATAAAAACATGGAAACAACACACTTCTTGTCCAATTGGATCCATCAACAGCCCAGGTTGCATTCTGTACTGAATGGCATTGCTTTCCCAGAGTGACCTCTATTACAGCCTTACCCAGTTTCCCTTATTATTTTCCCAAACATTCTTATAGACGAATGTAGAATAACAGCACCCTCTGCTTCTCAACACCTTCAATGTTCTAGTCCATACTTTCTAGTGAATTACATCTAAAAAATAAAATAAAATAAAAGTTTCCAATAAAATGTCACTACAAGAATTATCTTCATGACCTAAAATTATACTCTTAATATACAACACTGGGCCTTGCTATTTGGCCATAAAATGTTTTATAGATTCTTGAAAGGAACTCTTTGATATTTCTGTCTCTTATCAAAGGATTACCATACAAATCAAAATATGAATCTAATAAAATCCTTCAATAAAAATGATTTCCCAAGTAATAATCACATGATTTATGCTGGAACAGCTTATCATGAATATGAACATTAAGCAATGTATGGAAGGGCAAGAGAAATGTCCCAGGAGGTGTAAACACCCCTGCTGAGTCTGATGATCTGGAGAGAGTCTGGTTTGTGGTCCTCTGAAATCCACATACTCACTTGAATCTGGCACACTCATTGCCAAAAGCACAAAATGCCCCATACACAAATAAATAAATACAATCTAAATGCATGGGGAAAGTTTTATGAGTAAAATGAATACTTTTATATTTTAATAACTTGGTGAACTTTATTTACTTATGCACGCATACTGTTCTTCTAAGTGTGTCTTTGTGAGTGTGTGCTTAGATGTGGTGTGGCTGCCCGTACAGAACCTCAAATAAAGATGTGGATCCCTAGAACCTGAGCTACAGGCTTTTGCAAGATGCCTAACTTGTTAATGGATGCTGCGAGCAGAACTCTGCTGAGTCAGCTTTCCAGACCCCACATTCCAATATTTATCTCTGTGCTAGACATAAACTGACAGAGTTGATAGAAATTAAATAAAACTGCACACAGTTTTAAACATAATATTTTATAAAATATCTTCCGGTAATTTTGTGTCTGTATTGTCTCTTTACTTGATAGAGCTATGTTTTTCAATAAACTAATATATAACTAGGCAATATGTGGTGGTGACTAAAAATTTTAAAATCAGTCAAAAGTTTCAAAAGCTTACACCATTTGTCAAGGAATATTGTTCAGGGTTTGCTGAAAGCAGAAGGTACTGAATTTTCCTTTGCAGTTTAATTAATTATTCTTATTATTGTTATTATTGTTGCTCTGTGTGTGTGTGTTTGTGTGTGTGTGTGTGTGTACACAGACACACATGCCATCACATGCAGAGTAGAAAGAGATATTAAGGAGTCAATTATCTTTCTTAGCTGTGCAGGCTTATGTAGCAAACATTTACTCATTGATTAATCTCCCTGATCCAGGTACTACACTCTCTTCTTCAACTTGATAGATACGCCAAGTTTCTTTCAATAAATAATCAACATTCTATTCTTCTTCTTAAATGTAATTGAAGCAAATTATTTAATGCTGTCTTTGGTTTAAGGGCATATGCATACGTGTATGTGTTTGGATACATATACATCTACTTTTTTATCTGAATAAAAGTGTTATCTTCATGAAACAATGTTTAGGATAATACAAAAGGTTTTTTCTTTAGTTATGCAAAATATCCTAACTACTTTTAAAATTATGCTAGGTATTTAAAAACAATAGCATTTTTAACTCAGTGTAAAATTAAACGTAAAGTCCTTAATTTAAAAAGGGATCTTAAATAGCTATGTTTTAAATATAAAAATAGGAAAAATCTTCATACATACAGAAAATTCCCTTGCAACATGATTATATAAAGTCCTGCTATCTTTCAGACCTGAAAGTGGACATTGTCTTGAAATCTTCAGATCAAAAGGTCCCATATTTTGTTTTAATATAGGTGAGGTCCTAAGACCCAACAGCAATGAAAACACTACAAATGAATTCTTTACCCTAGGTATTACTGGAAAAAAAAAGAGGATTAAATAAATACATTTGATTTCTTTTCTTTCTTCTAAAGCATAAGCTCCCTGTTGTAATAGAATGAAGGTTTAGATTCTTTTTTTTTTTGGAGTATATTGCCAAACTCTTATCTAATGTACATTGATATTTAACAACTTTTTCTCATTCCTGTGAGGATTTTGCACTTTTAAAAATCAATTTCCCTTTCAATAGTCCTGAAGTTAGTTTGCCTACCCTATATTTTCTTTCCAGAAAAATAAATAAATGTATTTTCCCTCTGACTTTTCTATGTTGTTCCCTCCCACCCCAAACATCCATTCTATTTATTTGCAGTCTCATTAATCCTTTACTAGTATGATCATGAAAATAATCTAGTTTTTCATCATCATGAAATGTATTTATCGAGTGTGAACATTCAAGAATTAAAGACAGGGACCAGTGCAAGCTAGAAGGTGCCTTAATCCCAGCCCTAAACTTCAAATATTTTCAAGAGAAGAGATAAGCTTAAAATGAGTTCTTCTCATAAAGGGAAAATAACGTGAGAAAACAAGCCTTATCCTTTGCAGTGTGGCAGATTTTCCACCCTGTTCCTCTCTCCTCTAATCATTTATACTAGATCGAACAGATCTTGCATGGTACTTTGAAAGTATTGACAGTAGATATTTTTCTCAAATTAAGGGGTTGTTACTTAACATTTTACTCTCTAGTTCAGCAAAAGAAAGGCTAAAAAGGTTAGAAGTTCTTTGAAACAATAGTGCCAAAGTACCTTCCTCATTTCATTTAAAGAAACACTTATATTTAATATAATAGTTTTAATACTTAAACTATTAATACTCACATGACCCTAGGAGTGCTTTCAGAAATGTCATTTATAGAAAACAGCAAAAGAGGTGTCCTCAATTTGCCAAGGGTCAAGGATTTGTTCAATAGTTAGACCTTTCCAGAGACCCTAGACATTGTGTTTCCTATTCCGATGACTAGAACTAAAAGTTAAAATTGATTCAATTCCATGAAGAAGGAAGAAACTAACTCATAAAATTATACAGCTCAGAGGTCTTCATAGGTCACCTAACCAATCCCCTTTCCCAAAATATATCTAAAACCAAATATCTTGATTCAAGGAGCTGAAGTTTGAATACGTTTTTGCAGAACAAGTTAGACTTTCTACATAAATTCTAAAGTATAACTGAAGTTATCGCTCAGTGAATTATTTTTGCCAGAGAATAGTTTTAATAAACTGTTAGAACATGAAAAAGTTCTTGTTATTGTTTTACTTAATTTTGTAACGTAAAAATATATTAGGCAGTTTTCTACATACTATTTTCTGTTACAAGTTGCTCTAGTTGTTTTCTTCAATCTATTAATTTAGCATATTAAAACCAACAATACGTGATTGGGCATAATTATTCATATCTGTACTCTAGAATTTTGAGTTTAGTGCAGGCTAAATATTAAGTTATTGTCTCAGAGAAAAATAATTTAGCCAAATAAAATAAAACAAATATTATTTATACAGTGCATTCTATTTTAAATATAATCATCATTCCCTACCTCCTTTTACTTTCTTTTTGTTTTTTTCTAGAGTGGGATTCTCTATGCAGCCCTGGTTATACTAGAACACCCTTTGTAGAACAGGCTGACCTCGAATTCAGAGATCTGTATGCCTCTGTCTCCCGAGAGTTGGGATTAAAGGCATGTACCAAAATGCTGGGATATTAATTTCTTCACTTTTATTAAAATCATTCATTTGTAGTTGTAAAGAAATACCCAAGATAACCAATGCCACATAATCAGTAATTCCTACTTAGTTATAGCTACATTATGAGATGCGATCTACTCTTAACCTAACATTGTATTTCCTGTGGTAGAATATTCCCATTAGGAAAAGCTCAATGCACAGTAATTCTGTAACAAAGAAATTATAATTTCTCGTGCAAGCTATTTGAAAATGCTATTGCTACCAACCTTGATGCTAAGTGTAGAAGAAAAGAAGAACATAGTATAAGAGCATTGAAACTGTGATAAAATTCTCTATTCTAGCAAAACTCCTAAGATGTCCCTTGCATTTAAAACACCGACTCTTTCTGTGATGTAGACTATGAATAAGAGTGCTTGTGGGAAAGTATTGAGTACCTAAATTTAAACCTACAGAACCCTCATAAAACGTTGGGCATGCCAATACATCCTAACACATGGAAGATCATGTGAGTCTGCTGTCACTCAGCCTAGTTCCTAGAGTGCCAAGAGACGAAGAAGCTGAAGAAGAAATAGCAGCATAATCAAAGTATGCTGGACAATAACAGACCTTGAGATATTGGTTTAAAATAGAATTTATCAAATCCATATTCATTTTACATGAGAATGTGTATGGTTACAAAGAAAGAGAATTTAATTTTAAAGTCTTATAAAATGATATGTGGAAATTGTGTGTGCCTGTGCATGCTAGACTAGAAGAGAATCACTGGTTTGAAGCCAATGTGAGCTGCTGTTAGGATACTGTTTGAAAACAAACAAACAGAAAATGTTCATTAAATCAAGTTCACTACTTGAACATCTGGGTTAACTTCATAGTAACAGAATTACTTTGAAGCAATATTACCAGTTTGTGAACTGTCTCCTTGACAATGGCACCATTCTGTGATTAGAATGAATGTTGAGCTTCAAAAATGAATGCCATTGATTTCATTCTGGAAGATTGCATTGCAATTGTCTGGATATGAATATTTAGAGACACTCACTTATGGAATGACAAACCCCAAGATGAGTGGGAGATTCAGAACTTATGTCTAGATTTATTTACTTTCTTAATTGGTATTGCATATTTTAAGAAAACACCACAAACTGAAAAACTGTTCACCAAAGAAATTCATTTTTTTTTTTTCTAGTTCCAGTGTCTGAAATTCCAAGTTCAAGGGCCAATTGCAGATTTAGTGTCTGGGGTCTGTTCCCTTTCTGGCTTTACAGAGCAGATTCTCACTTTACCTTCACATTCTGGAATCTGTAAGAAAGATAGTTCTCAAGCTAATTAGAATGTGACAGCCCATTTATTAAGGATATAAGCACAAGGATAGTTTTACCTCCCGAGGTCCATGATGATGTTACTTTGAATGTGAAAATTCAGCACATGAATGTTTGGAGAAGGATAAATATTCACATCTTAGTGTATTAGGAAAGATATGAGAAATGGTGAATTTCTATGAGAAATACCTGGGAGATTAAATAAATTGAAGCTACAAATTAATCCTCTTACTGAGACATGAAATAGCATAATTTATTTAAGTGAATTTAGTGCAGACTAATCACATTAGACTACAACTGTTTTAATAATGGTGCTTATTAAGTAAAATTATTCCTTTGAATAAGGTTTCTAACCTTTCTCTTTGCTTGATTTTTTATTTTATAAATAGAGACCACATTCATTTAACATATTTCTCAGCCTTTAGGAAATGATTAGGAATGGTATGCTTGTAAAATTTTCAGCATCATTTCCTCTTTACCTATGGGAAGTATTTAGAATGACATTATGGAGAATGAACAAAAAAAATACTCTATGTAATGAAGTATGAGTTTCTTTTTTTTTATAGTTAACCCATATTTTATTTTATTTTATTATTTTTTTATTAATTAATTTATTTAATTATTAAAGATTTCTGCCTCTTCCCCGCCACCACCTCCCATTCCCTCCCCCTCCCCCAATCAAGTCTTCCTTCCTCCTCAGCCCAAAGAGCAAGCAGGTTTCTCTGCCCTGTGGGAGGTCCAAGGACCACCCACCTCCATCCAGGTCTAGTAAGGTGAGCATCCAAACTACCTGGGCTCCCACAAAGCCATTACGTGCAATAGGATCAAGAACCCATTGCCATTGTTCTTCAGTTCTCAGTAGTCCTCATTGTCCATTATGTTCAGCGAGACCGGTTTTGTCCCATGCTTTTTCAGACCCCGGCCAGCTGGCCTTGATGAGTTCCCGATAGAACATCCCCATTGCCTCAGTGTGCGGGTGCACCCCTCGCAGTCCTGAGTTCCTTGCTCGTGCTCACTCTCCTTCTGCTCCTCCTTTGGATCGTGAGACTTCAGTCCAGTGCTCCAATGTTGGTCTCTGTCTCTGTCTTCTTTCATCGCCTGATGAAGGTTAATATTCAGGGGGATGCTTATATGTTTTTCTTTGGGTTCACCTTCTTATTTAGCTTCTCTAGAATCACGAATTATAGTCTCAATGTCCTTTATTTATGGCTAGAAACCAAATATGAGTGAGTACATCCCATGTTCCTCTTTTTGGGTCTGGCTTACCTCACTCAGGATAGTGTTTTCTATTTCCGTCCATTTGTATGCAAAATTCAAGAAGTCATTGTTTTTTACTGCTGAGTAGTACTCTAATATGTATATATTCCATACTTTCTTCATCCATTCTTCCATTGAAGGACATCTAGGTTGTTTCCAGGTTCTGGCTATTACAAACAATGCTGCTATGAACATAGTTGAGCATATACTTTTGTTGTATGTTTGGGCATCTCTTGGGTATATTCCCAATAGTGGTATTGCAGGGTCGAGAGGTAGGTTGAACCCGACTTTCCTGAGAAACCGCCACACTGCTTTCCAAAGTGGTTGCACAAGTTTGCATTCCCACCAGCAATGGATGAGAGTGCCCCTTTCTCCACAACCTCTCCAGCAGAGGCTATCATTGGTGTTTTTGATTTTAGCCATTCTGACCGGTGTAAGATGGTATCTTAATGTTGTCTTGATTTGCATTTCCCTGATTGCTAAGGAAGTTGAGCACGATCTTAAGTGTCTTTTGGCCATTTGAACTTCTTCTGTTGAAAAGTCTCTGTTCAGCTCAGTGCCCCATTTTATAATTGGATTGATTAACCTTTTACGGTCTAATTTCTTGAGTTCTTTGTATATTTTGGATATCAGACCTTTGTCAGTTGCGGGGTTGGTGAAGATCTTCTCCCAGTCAGTGGGTTGCCTTTCTGTCTTAGTGACAGTGTCCTTTGCTTTACAGAAGCTTCTCAGTCTCAGGAAAGGTTGTTTCAAACCCCATATGTGTCTACTCAATTGAAATATTTGCTTTAAAATAAAAATTCAAAATAAGCTGAATAATGCTTTTCTAAATTATTCCAGCATTGGATTTCCAAATTTATGCAAATTTCTCTCTATTCTTGAATGCAACATGACATAAAAGTCCCTCAGTGTTCCCAAAAAATACTAGAACAGAAGAGTAGACTGTAAATAATAGAATCCATACTTATTTCATTTTCAGAATATTTAATTAATCACTAATATAATGGTAACTTTAACAATATTCTATCAACTACAGTTTGTCTAACTATCTCAGGGCACCTGTGAATGAGTTCTGAGGAAAAATCTTATATAATTCTTATTGTTCTTCCACAATTTTGACAATAACAAGGATATTATATCCTACCTGGTAATGATGAGGTAAACTTGTATGTAAATAACTGAGAGAATATAGTCAATGAATTTAATTTTCAGTAAACAACAGCTATGGATTTCTTTTACTGCAAAACATATTAAGAATTAGAAAGCATACACGCCAAAATGTTCAATTTAACAAAAGTAATTTTAAGAAGAAAAAGATTATTTAATTCTAAAGCAGTCCAGGCCATAGGTAATTCTGAGCCAACAAGGTATGAAAGATCAGACATATTCTTAAATTCTTGGCAAAATCAGTAGTGAAGATAGCAAATATTGTTAAACCCTAAAGCAGAGAGGAAATTCTAATTGTTTAAATTTCCTTAAAGGTTGTTAGATTTTCGTTAGAACTAAAGGTTTGTATAGAAATTTCAGTTTTAAAGAGTCCGGTTTTATCCCATTCTTTTTCAGTCCCAGTTTTGATCCTACTGCATGAAAATGGCTTTGGGGGAACCTAGCCTGTTTGGATGCTCACCTTACTAGACCTGGATGGAGGGGGAGGACCTTGGACTTCCCACAGGGCAGGGAACCCTGACTGTTCTTTGGACTGGAGAGGGAGGGGGAAAGGAATGGGGAGAGGGGGAGACACATGGGAGGAGAGGGGAGGAGTGAGGCGAGGGGGAGGAAAATGGGAGGCGGGGAGGAGGCGGAAATTTTTTCAATTAAAAAAAAGGAAATTTCAGTTTTAGTTACTAGTATTAGCGTACAAACAGGGGACTGCCTAAAATCCATGCTTAACCTGAGGGGGCTTGGAAAGGAATTCTAGACACACACACACACACACACACACACACACACACACACACACACCAAAGTTAAGCATTTTCTTGCGTGGGCTGTTTAAGAAGCAAACAGAGGCAAGATTCATTTAAGAGGTTTCCTGACTCAGTCCTAGCAGTAAAAGCCAGTAGTTTCAAAACGGCAGCTTCCTGGGATGTCCTGCTAGCACGAACTCTGGCTCTTTGAGGAGGCCAAGCCTTTAAATGATGTTTGTGAGCAGAGAGCTACAACTTGTTTAATTATTGTTAACATAGATCCGCTGTGTGCCTGAAAACTGGCATGCGCTAAACAGACCTCTACACCACCATGATGGATTGGGCAGAGACAAAAGGCAAAGCAGCCTTAGAAGCATTCCCGTTCAAAAAGAATTACAGATATGCGGTAAAGACAAATCCAGATAGAAAAAAAAAAAACTCTAGAGGAGTCACAGTGTTGGATAAATATACGTAGGCTTGGGAGAGAGAAGTAAAAGAGTATAGCGAGTTATAAAAAGAAATAAATGATTTTAAAAACAAAAAAGTCTTCAACGAGAGTATAGGCAGTCATAGATTAAATTAGTAAAGATAATAAAATAAATACTAAAAAGTAATAGAGTAAAAACAAATAAACCATGTAAAGATGAAATATACACAGAGAGTCTGGATTATGTATATTATTGTGTTTTCTTTGAATTTTTGGATCTAAGGCTATGTTGCTTTGGAAAAGAGGTTATTCTTTTGTTTCCACAGAAGATGAGAACCTGTGGAATCCTTCCAGACTAATATGGTTTGATAGACCAAGACCGTACCTGAAAGTTTGCAGTGAACACCCCCCAAAATTACTTTGCCCAATAAACAGGAGGAAGTAGTTTGAAGAGAAATAAGCCCAAATTCTCAAATATTGTTCATAAATGTTTATGTACGTTCAAGGATGATATGCTATTGAGATGGATACTTTGAATTAGCATGAATTTTGCTTTATTGATATACATTTAAGGTAAATTTTGTTATATATATGTACATATATATTTCTGCACTTGATTAAGATACTGTATTGGTACAGCTCATTTAAAAATATAATGAATAATTAAAATACAAGTTAATATATAATCAATCATCTATAATATTCAAATTTTTAGTCATGTGAATTGGATATATAGAGATTTATTTCTATATATTTATTTCTAATAAATCTCTATTTATTTCTAGATATATCAAGATTTATTTCAGCTAGATAGGTATTCTTTAAATCTTTCAGGGTCCTTCAGAATATAGCATTTAAAATGTTTTAAGAACTTAAGTTTTTTTATGACAGTGAGACACATCTGCTCCTGGAAGATCCAATCTATTTCAAGAGGGTGATGGGCATTGAAGAGACTCCTCATAGAACTTCTTAGTTATTTGGAAAAAAAAAAAAAAAAAAAAAAACTGCTCTTGTTTTGACTACTTGATGATATGCTGTGTGAACTGGATATGATGTTCACAGAGAAATGACTGCTGATCTTGCCTAAATATGAGATGATATTTTGGGATTTCTGCTTCATGAAAGAGTCTGCTATACATTCTGATAGATACAGATAAAGGTGCTTGGAAAACTGCCAATATAAATAGAACTGTCTTTGAAATTTTCTGCTTCATGGCAAAGTCTGTTTGATACTATGGGCCTGTAATGAAGATTGGATGCACCAATGATACAGAAAAACTGTGGGTGACTGTCCAGGTAGCGAGATGTCTCTGACATTTCTAGAGTTTTTGAAGTTTTTACAATGCACTTCCTGTTTACTTAGGCAATATTATATCCTTCTGGAGTTTTTGATGGAGTTGAAAAATTTATAATTATAGTTTTCTTTAGTTATAATAAAAGATAAAATAGATATAAATATTGTAACTATAATTCTTGTCTGATAACTCTTTTGTTATATTAATTTTACTATGTTAAAGTTAAGACTTTTCTTTTTATTTAAACAGAATACTATTGGTGAATAAATAAACTCCATTGGCCTGTTGATAGGGAAGGGTAGAGCTAGGTTGGGAAGACTAAACTGAATGTTGGGAGAAAGAAGGCAGAGTCAAGGAATAGCCATGGAGCTGCCACCAAAGACAGACATGCTGGAACCTTGCTGGTAGGCCATGAGCCTTGTGGTAAAATATAAAATACTGGGGAAGGATTAATACTAGATGTAAGAACTAGCTAGCAATACACTTAAGTGACTGGCCATAAAGTAATTTAAATAATATAGTTTCTGTGTGATTATTTCATTAGTTTGGGGATCCAGGAAAACAATCAAGCAGCCTCTTACTATAACCAGTTCTCCTAGCTACATTCTACACTTTGAATCAAAAAAGAAAATATGAAAATAAAAATATGGACAAATGTGTTTTTGACATTGGGGTGGAGATACTCCTCCTTAGGTTGTAGGTTTTCCATCCCTTTGTTTATCTGCCTTATTTGTGTTTTTTCTGCCCTCCAATATTATGAAAATCTAAATTACATACCTTGATCACATTCAAATATTTTAAAACCTGTCTATATATTATTTTACATCCAACCAAAACATTACTTGTTGAATTTAGTCAAAACTGACTTTCTCTAGTGTTATGAGGTTTTAGAATACACGTACAAAAATAACAAAGTCTTGGGATGTTATGTATGCTCTCAGAAGTTGAATTTATCTCTTATAGAATATATGGACAATATGTAATTAAAATAATTTTTATTACCTTATAAATGTTAGACATATGAGGAACAACTGATGGACCTTCATCTTTTAACACAAGGCACATTGTAAACAAAAATAGACTCAAGATTGCTCTCTGATTTTAAAAAGGAAAAAAGTTTTCCACTATGACTTTAAAAATGAATAATTTTCATCTCTTTTACATTTATTTTTACTAGACAAGCTGCCTACCTGTCCTATTTTTTCTTATAAATTTTTGCATAATGTTACAACCTTAAAGGTATCTCTTAGCTCATTTAGCAGATAATAGCATAAGTATAATCAAGATTTTATGTATTTCTTATCTCTACCCACTGTGCTATTTGCAAAGGTCTTCACATTGAACAATTAAACCTAATTATGCTCAAGTCTATTCTTATTAGTTCACTTTCACAAGAGGCAATATTACAAATGCCTTACCCACCTGGAGGAGGATTGCTTCAGGTTGAATTAACTTATGTAAAATAAGAAATGGAAATGCATAATATTCTTCTATAATCATCATCTGTAGACTTTTTTTAGACTAATAATGTGTCACTAGAAATCTGTGATATATATGAACAACTGATACACTTCTCTGAATTAGATATATGGTTTCAAGCCCATTTCTTCTTAAACTATTTCAAAGTAAGTTTCAGAATTGAGGTTCTTTTGTCTCCTTGTTCCCTCAGTTACTTTGATGCAGTAAGGATGATGTTTTCATGCAAAAGCAAACAACAAAACAATAAAAACAAAATTATCTCTGGGCTAAACTGGATTTCATGAATATGTTAAAAGAACAAAGAAATATATTTGTCATATCAGTAAATATTATGTAAACACACCCAATGTCTACTATTGTCTTAAATGAAACACAGTGAAAAGATACACCAGGGCATAGTGCAGAATAAAGAAAAAGTAATCATACTTACTTCAGTCACTTACATTATTAGAGAAAAACATAGGAAACTGACATCAAAACACTTAAGTATAGTATAAATTTCATTTGTGCCAAAAAGATAGTTGTACTCAGCCACTGTTCAGGGTATTTAAGTTCATGTCTTCATGATTTCTGCCAGTTGTATTATATTTAGTTAGCAGCATCATAAATAATTTATGTCTATAGCATTAAGCTCTTATAATAGCATGACAAAAGATTAAGAATTCCCTACTGTTTTTGTTATATATCGTCATGTTCAGGTTCAATTTAGCAAATTTTGGAGACATAATATGTCTACTACTGGCACTAAAATATATGGAAGAACAGTTTTCTAAATCTCTGTCTACATCTAAGTCACTGTAAATAGCCAGGCAATAATAGACTCATGGCAGTGTACTGAACCCCGGAGAGAATAAGGCAAATGGCAATATTAAAAAGATATGCCATGGAGATCTACATAATTGTTTTGAAAACATTTTGGAGGTAGCTGTAAAATACAGAAAACCAGTTTTGCAATTGACTAGATCTTACAGTGTTTAGATGTTCACATTTTCTGTATAACCACAGGGAATTATTTCCCGAAGAGGCAAATGAAGAGTGAAGAAGTGAATTAAAATACAGCACAAATGCTTTGGATGCTCTTGCTTTGTGTATTAATACAAGAGCTAATAGAGCTAGGATCTTTGAAATTTTATCTAGGCGGGACATCTAAATTTAGTACATTTTAATCTCAGAAAAAAATTATTTGTAAAAAAAAGGAGTTTTCAATTAACAATCACAGAATTTTTTGGATGTGCTTTGAAATATATCTTGAAGTTACAGGGACCGCCACTGGTTGATACCAAAAAAACTTCTCATAAAGTAAGGAGAATGACTTCTACACCACAGGGTTTAACATTGCTTCAAAATTTTGGAAAATATTGATCAAGCAATAAGAAGAAAAGTAGCTGAGAATCAGAAAATAAAGAAAAAATACTCATTAAAGAATATTCCAAAAAACTATGTAACCATAGTAGTCACTTTTCTATTACTGTGAAGATACAGCATTACCAAGGCATCTGATAAGAGCAAGAACTTATTTGGATTTGGTCCAACATGATAACAGTCTATCATGGCAGAGAGACATGGCTTCAAGCATCAGGCATGCAGCAAGTGCAGGAAGTTGAAGGCCCATATCCTGGAACAAAAGTGCAAAACAAAAAGGAGAAGATTGGGAGTATCTTGCACTTTTAAACTCTCAAAACCTACCATCAGTTACATATTTCCTCCAACAAAGGTATTTCTCTTCACCCTGTCCAAACATTTACTAACAGTAGAGCAGCATTCTAATTCCCGTGACACAAATGCATAGGAGAATAAATTGTAGATGGTTTTGTGCAATGATGGTTTTTAGATATGAGATCACACGTAATATTAGTCAGAAAAGCATTGATATGCTGTGTATTGATAAAATTAATTCTGGGTTCTTGAAAAGAAAGTAGGAAAAGAATAAAAATTAATGTTTCAGAAATATTTGCAAAACACATTTTTACCAAGGATTATTATTCAAAATATCAAAAAGAAAACTTCATTCTGAACAATGTATAAACCAACACCCCAAGTATATGGTTGACCAAATACTAGAATAGAGATTTTCCCAAAGGAAACCATACTGATGAAGGACAATATCTGAGGAGAGGTTGACAGAATATGTAAATTAAGACATATGAAATCAAATGTAATATTATATCACTACTATATATGTTTTAAAATGATCAACAACTAACACTATCACTAAATGCTGAAAAGGATGTGGAAACTTGATATTTTCTTATTCACTGACAAAGGGATTAAAGAAAGTATATTTTGAAATGCAGTCATTTTCTAAAAACCTAAATATATAGGTATAATAAAACATGGTAATCACATGTGGTGTAGGAGGTCCTTTTATCTATGTGTTGCTTTAATTGGTTAATTAATAAATGAACTGCTTTGGCTATATCAAGGCAGAACTTAGGTAGGCAGGGAAAACTAAACTGATTGTTTGTGGCTCCTTTAGGAGAGTCCTACTAATCTTACTGAACCGTACTGATTTGGTATTAGCAGAAATAACACTGAACAGTTTTGAAATGGCAGTTTTCTGGGCTGTGCTGCCAGCACAAACTCTGACTCTTGCATGAGGTATGGTTATGGAACATTTAAATGGGGTTGGTAAGCAGAGTGCTACAGTTTGCTTAATGGCAACATAGACTCACTGTGCCTAAAAATAGGGCAATGAACATGGCTCTCAGAGGCATGCTGGACTAGACAGAGCAAGTAGGCAGGTCTATGTTAACCCTAGCCACACCCACTTAGCATTAAAAGAAAAAGCAGTTATGGGCAAAATAGAATTACAGATACGCAATAAAAACAAATTTAGATTAAAAAAAAGACCTCTAAATGGGTCACAGGGGTGAATAAATATATGTAGGCTTGGAAGAAAAAAAGAGTATAGTTATAAAAAGAAGTAAATGGTTTCTGAAAAAATAAAACAAAGTTATTAAAGAGACAAAAACTTGTAAAAAAAAGTAATAGAAAAAGGAAAATAAGCCACATAAAGATAGAAAATACACAAAGAGTCTGAATTATATATATTATTGTGTTTTCTTTAATTTTTTTTTTACTCTGAAGGAGCTAAGTACAGAGAGACATTTCATTGTATGGGCTGCTAAGCTAAGCTAAACTAGCATATATATTTTAAAGGTATCTTGATTCCAAAATTTGGGTCTAAGGATCTGTTGCTTTGATATAGAGATTATTCTTTTGTTTCCACACAAGATGAGAACCTGTGGATTTCTTCCATATTAAGTTCTTGGTTTGATGGACCAAGAACCCTCAAAAAGTTTGCAGTGAACAGCCCCTAAAATTACTTTGTCCGATAAACAGCAGGAAGCAGGTTAGAAAGAATTACACTCTTATTCCCAAATTATGTTTGTAAATGTTTCTATACACTTAAGTGGAGATCAGCAACAGAGATTTGGATTGGTATAGACATTGACTTATTGATACGAATTTTAAGTCAATTTTGTTATATGTATATTTCTACTCTTGATTAAAGTATTGTATTTGTGCAATTTATTTAAAAATGCAATGTATAATTAAGAAATATAGGTTAATAGATAGTCATCTAATATAGTCAAACTTGTAGTCATGTTAGTTAGGTTTTCTGTATATAGAGAGATATATTTCAATTAGATCGGTATTCCTCAAATATTTCAGAGACCATCAGAATATGACATTTAAAATGTTTTTGGAACTTAGGACTTTTCATGATAATGAGAATAGCTGCTCCTGATAGGACCAATCTATTTCAAGAGGATGATAGCAACTGAAGAGGTGGTGGGTAGCCATTTGGGCAATAAGTTGCTCTTGCCTGGAATGCTTGTTGTTATGCTGTATGAATTGGACATGCAGGACCTACAGAAAAATGACTACTAAACTTGCCTAAAAGTGAAATGTACCTTCAGGGATCCTGCTTCATGAAAGCGTCTACTAGACATTCTTCAGGACACAGAAGAAAGTGAAAGACAAAGTGTCAATGTAGGTGGAACTGTCTGAAATTTCCCAATTCTTGCAAAAGTTTGCAGTATACTATGGGCTCGTAGGCTGAAGACTGAATGCTCCAATGATACAGAACAACTTTGGGTGAATATGTACAGGCAGCAAGATGTCTCTGTCAGTTCTAGAGTTTTGGAAGTTGATTACAATACACTTTCTGTTTACATAGGAAATATTATATACTTCTGGAGTATTTGATGGAGTTGAAGAATACATAGTTACAATTACACTTTTTGTTAGATATGATAAGAGGTAAAGTAGATATAAATATTGTATCTATAATTGTTGCTTGATAACTGATTTGTTATATGTAATTTTTTTAAGATTTCCATTTTGTTATTATAGGTACCAACTTAATTAATCAAATAAATCAAGATTTTTATCTAAGTGAAACAGAACAGTTTCTTTTTTAATTAAAAATTTCCACCTCCTCCCATTTCCCTCCCCCTCCCCCCCCCTCTCCTTCTCCAGTCCAAAGAGCAGTCAGGGTTCCCTGTCCTGTGGGAAGTCCAAGGTCCTCCCCACTCCATCCAGGTCTAGGAAGGTGAGCATCCAAACAAACGAGGCTCCCACAAAGCCAGTACATGCAGTAGAATCAAAACCCAGTGCCATTGTCCTTGGCTTCTCATCAGCCCTTATTGTCAGCCATGTTCAGAGAGTCCGGTTTGATCACATGCTCCATCAGTCCCAGCCCAGCTGGCCTTGGTGAGTTCCCATTAGATCAGCCCTGCTGTCTCAGTGGGTGGACGCACCCCTTGCAGTCCTGACTTCCTTGCTCATGTTCTCTCTCCTTCTGCTTCTCATTTGGACCTTGGGAGCTCAGTCCAGTGCTCCAATGTGGGTCTCTGTCTCTATCTCCATCCATCGCCAGATGAAGTCTATGGTGATATGCAAGATATAGCCAAAGGATAGGGCCAGTTCAGGCGCCCTCTCCTCAGCTGCCCAAGGAACAAGCTGGGGACATCTCCTTGGATACCTGGGAACCCCTCTAGAGTTGTTAAAGTTAAATCTTCCTTTTCTATTTAAACAGAAATTGAAATGGTGTGGGAGGTACCCCTGTCTATGTGTTGCTTTAATTGGTTAATGAATAAAGAAACTGCTTTGGCCTATAGCAAGGCAGAACTTATCTGGACAAGGAAAACTAAACTGAATGCCAGGAGAAAGAATGCAAAGTCAGTGAGAAGCTATGTAACCCCTTCAGAGACAGATGCTGTAACTTTACCTAGTAAGCCACAGACTTATGGTGATACAAAAATTAAAAGAATGAGTTAAATTAGATGTAAGAGTTAACCAATAAGAAACTAGAGCTAATGGGCAAAACAATGATTTAATTATACAGTTACTGTGTGATTATTTTTGGAGTCTGGGCAGCCAGATAGTCAGGAAATGAACAAGTATCATTCTCCAACTAATTGGTGCCCTTTTTATTTAAACAGAAAAGGGAGGTGATGTGGGATTCCCTCTATAGGCTGTGAATACTATTGACTAATAAAGAAACTGCTTTGGCCTATAGCAAGGCAGAATTTAGATAGGCAGGGAAAACTAAAATGAATCTTGGGAGAAAGAAGGAATAATCATGAGATGCCATGTAGCTGCCAGAGGGGAAAGATGCAAGCTGCCAGCTGCAACCTTGCCATTAGGCCCCAAGCCTTGTGGTAAAAATATAAAGGAATAGAAATTGATTAATTCTAGATATAAGAGCTGGCTAGCAATACGATTGACTGGCCAAGCAGTGATTTAAATAATGTAATTCCTGTGTGATTATTTCAGGGCTGAGTGGTTGCAAACAAATAAGCAGCCTCCTACAACACACATGATTTGTTTTGTCTTACTAAACTGAAACTCCAGGCCAGAACAAAATCTCCATATAGATGTTTATGGAAGAGTCTTTCATAATAGCTAGAACTTTGAAACAAGCAAGATGCTCTTTTGCAGTTTAATTGATAAATAAAGTATGTAACCAAAGGCTTTTTTATATCTTTCTGGGGCCAACTGGAACAGATTCCCTCCTACTTACCAGTCTCCACAATAACTTACAGAGTATTCAACCACTCAAAGGCTAATATTAATATAATTGTTTTTTCAATGACTTACACTATTACTGGCTAACTCTCACTTGTAAAGTAAACAATTCCTACTAATCTGTGTATCTATCCATGGTGTCACTCTCGACCCCACCTTTCTTTCCCCCTGCATTCATTTGGCGCTCTTGCCTGACTCTATTCTGTCTTACCATAGGCCAAAGCCAGCTCTTTATTAACCAATGGTAGGAATACATATTAACAGTGTACAGAAGGACGTCCCACTTGAAAAATGTGATAATCCCAGTAAGGATTAATATACTACTAGTACATAAGAGGATAAAACAGGGACTTGAAGGTACCTTTCTACATAAAAATATGAAAACACTGTCTACTCTGAGATTCTGAATGCATTACCTTTTGTAAAAAATATAAACAAACAATCTATGAGATGCTTAAAATGTCAGTGGTGTTCAGGAATTGGGTAATGGAGAATGTTGGAGAAATAACTTGAGTTCCTCAGTTTCCACTGCAGTAGAAAATCTCCGTGATATTGTCTTTAGACATTTGCTCAAATCTATAGAACAGACAACAGTAAATCCAGTGTCTACTATAGATTGGAATAGGTTTAGTGTATCAGTTTCTGCTTTAAAGTTGCATCAATGGGGGCCAAGTTGTAGAGGTATATTGCTAAAAGATAATTCTATGTGTGTGTGTGTGTGTGTGTGTGTGTGTGTGTGTGTGTGTGTAGGGAGAACAATACATACGAAGTTTCTAAACTTCCCTCTGACATTTTATGCAGTGCTAAGCTTCTATGGAAAGAGACCCTTTTGATAAATGAAAGGAAAAGAAAGGCGCTATCAATGGCTCATTCAAGTATATTGTATTGGCAGGAATTGTCCATCAATAACCTTTGCCTTTGTGCTGTTGCTTGTAAGTTTGTTTTTAACTCTGATTACCTGATATCAGATAGCCAGTTTATAGGCTCTTCTCTAGGAAAGACCCTCTGTCAAAATCTTGTAGTTACCTATAGTACCTTGTATGTGGTCAAGACCTTGTAGTCTTTCCTGCAAAACATACATAAGGTGTATTATATATACATAAAAAGTTGTATTTATGAATATATAAATATGTTTTTAAAAAGGCCAGATTTTGAAAAAGGGCAAGGAGGGATATATGGGAGAATTTTTGAGGGAGGAAAGGAGAATTTCTAGGATCAAGATTATTGTTAGAAGTTGCTTGTTAGTTCCCAGCTGCTCAGCCCTGAAATAATCACACAGAAACTAAATTATTTAAAATACTGCTGGTGGCACACGCCTTTAATCCCAGCACTCGGGAGGCAGAGGAAGGCAGAACTCTGGGAGTTCGAGGCCAGCCTGGTCTAAAAGAGCTAGTTCCGGGACAGGCACCAAAGCTACAGAGAAACCCTGTCTCGAAAAATAAAATAAAATAAAGTAAAATAAAATAAAATTAAATACAGATCGGCCCATTAGCTCTAGCTTTTTATTGGATAGCTCATAACAATTTAACCCATTTCTATAAATCTCTGTATCACCACTTGGCTGTGTCTTACAGGCTAATAATGTTCTGGCGTCTGTCTCCAGCAAGGCTATATGACTTCTCTCTCACTCTGCCTTTTTTCTCCCCACATTCAGTTTAATTTTTTCCACTTACCTACGTTCTGCCCTATCAACAGGCTAAGGCCGTTTTCTTTATAATTAACCAATTGTATTCACAACATACAGAATAAAATTTCACATCACAAAATATATTCCACCAGAGAAGTTCTTAATCTTCTGTATCTGATCATGGTAATGGTGTAGTCTTTCTCTTCCACTGTATTAATATGATCTGACCATGCAGCACATGATCCTCACACAGAAGGGCTCATGAAAAGAAGGAATATTTGGTGGTGAAGATGAATGAGAGTCATCTAAAGTGCATACATAGCTAACTGAATGGATTGATAAGAACAAGATTAAATGTCTATCATATAAAGTTATATGATTAGAATATAAAAAAAACCTGCAAAATATAAAAACACAGAGAAACATTCCAATAGTATTTGTGGATTAACACCTGATTTTCAAAAGAAGAAACACAAATGATCAATAAATATTCTTAAAATCATTCAGCATTCTTAGACATCAGGGAAATGCAAATCAAGACTCATCCTATCCAATTTCAAAATGACAATCATTAAGAAAGCAATAATAAATGTTGGTGAAGACAAAGAGAAAGGAAAGCTTCTGCCACTGCTGGTAGGGTTGTAAACTGGCACAACCACCATAAAAATTAATAAGGAGGTTTATAAAAAGCAATAAAATAAAAGATAAATATGATCAGAATTATCAAATCTAGTTATATACTTAAAGAGTTCTAAGTGTTGTCACAGAAAGTATTACACATTTGCCTTTAGTAATGTCCTATTTTCAATAACAAAGAAAGTAAGCCTTCTGGCACTTCATCAATAAAAAAATAGACAAAAAGCATAGGGTACCTATACACAAGGGATTTTTATTGAGCCATTAAGAAAAAATAAATTATGATATTTGCATGAAAAGAATGGAAGTAAAAATTATGTTAGATGAATTTTTCCAGACACAGAAAAAATACTAAATGTTGTTTCTCATTCCGACCCAAGCCTTCATATGAGAAGAACAGTAGTAAATTTTAGCCATGTTAGTAGAAAGGAGAATGTGAAGGGGAAATGGGGCGCTTGAAGGGAAATTTTTGAAGTAAATTTTAATATCTGGGACATAAAAAGAAGAGTGGAAGAGAGGCTGCTAGAGAGAAAGAAACCAGAAATAATTTGTGTCAGTGTGGTGATTTGAAAGAGAATGAATCACAAAGGGAATAGCACTATTAGGAGGTTTGACTTTATTGAAATATATATGCTCTTGTTGGAGGAAGTATGTCACTATGGATAAGGGGGCTTTGAGGCCTCATATATGCTCAAGTTTCACTCGGTGTGATGATCAGATCATTCCTTGTTGTCTGCAAGATGAAAGACTTTCAGCTACTTCTCTAACACCATGTCTGCATTAACCACCATGAGGATAATCGACTGAACCTCTGAACTGTAAGTCAGTCACCCCAATTAAATGCTTTCATTTATAAGAGTTGCCGTGGTCATGGTTGTCTCTTCACAGCAACAGAAACCCAAATAAAACAGATGGGCTTTACGGAGTGAGGTAGGTGAGTTAAACCAAAAAGACAAAATATGTAAAAGAATTTATGCTGGTCCTATTGTTTTATATGTGATATATATATATATATATATATATATATATATATATATATATATATATATATATAAACAATAAAACGTAAAGCAAAAATATGATGGAAAAATATCTCATATTAAATTTAAACATGTTTTTACTAAAAGAGATATTTGATTACTGATTAACATGATTGCTCTTCTGTAGGGAGAGAGTTTTAAATAGTGGAAGACAATGGTTGTAAACCATAGTCCTTTTATGCTAGCTTCAGATTTGCCTAATTATTGACAAAACTCTTCATAACTTCAAAAGATATTAACAGTGATCATTCCACTAATATAAATTAACATAGTAACTGTAAAATTAGAGGTGAGTTATACATCTTATCTGGACAATAGCTATGAAAAGAACTGAAAAGAACTTTGACAATAATTTTAGACCAGAATTGATGAAGAGGAAATGTCAGTGTTGCAATATGATTATGATAAGCATTCTTTAAGTGGCTTTTAATATAGATCCCTCTATCTTAAAATATATGAATGTATTTTTTCACTGTATGTCCTTTGCATGTATGTATACAAGTATACCACAGACATGTGTTGCATGCAGAGGACAAGAAAGGTTATTAGATTCTCTGAAATTGGAATTGCAGACAGTTGTGAGCTTCTATATGGGTGCCGGGAACTCAATCATATTTGGGACCTCTGCAAGACCAAGCTTTTAATCCATGAGCCCTTTACTGCAGACCTCAATTATTCTTTCTTAAATTGTTGTTTTGTTTTGTGGGTAGGGGGCATGCTAAGTCATGAGTGTGGCTATCTGAGGGAAACGATGAAAACTGTTCTCTTCTCCTAACATCACATAGCTTCTAGGGATCTAATTCAGGTACTCAGGTGTTCAAAGCAAGCATTTTATCATCTGATACATCATGCTAGTGTTGATCAAAGTATTCTAATTCTATAGAGAAAGAATAATTAAAGAAAAAAGTATGAAAAAATTTAAAAGGTAAAGATAAAGACTGAATTATTTATATAAAATGTCTCAGGAACAATATAAGAAAATGGTTCATAGCCTCTTACTAAATACTCCAATATAATTTTTATAATGTTTTTCTGTACAGAGTAATAGATAAGTTGTTTTTTTTTCTAAAATTGTTAAGATAAAAGGTATCTTTAGGGAAAATACTGGGTACTTCAAAGAAAGTTATTAGTGAATATACTAATAAAAGAAGAACCTTGGGAAATATTCACAGGGAAATGGATAATTGTCTGATTTGTTTCCAGAAATCTCAAAGCAATGTTGAAATGACATTAAATTAACAGAAAAATTTATTTGTCCATCAGAAAAAATGGAATAGAAAGTGAAAACACATTATGTTCTGCTTAACTCAAAAAAGTACATTATCACAATGAACAATTATGTTAAAATTAATCTTTTATAAAATCTGATTTAATATAAAATATAATAGGAGCCCAAATTCAGTCAGAGTTAAACAAAGATAATTTTACTTGGTTCTTTCACAAAAACAATTATTAAAAAATAAAGTTTCTATACTCAGTAATAGGCAAATTTTATAGCAGAATGTCTGATTAATTTGCCTCCTATCATCAATAACTGTGGTTTAAGCCACTCAGCATAGGTGTCTGAAATCCAGTTGACTGTTATATTGCACGTTTAATTAAGACTGATATATTTAACTTAAAAAATCAAAGTGAAATAAATTTCCTTTGGACTGTTTTGTTTTTTTTTTTTGTTTGTTTGTTTTTGTTTTTTTTTTTTTTCAGGTCAAAGAAAATGAAGAAGTGAAAAGCAACAAATATGAGTAGAATTTGATCCCAGGAAAGTTAACAATTGAAATTAAAAAAAAAATAGCTCTAGTCTTTTACAAACAAAATATAAATTTCATGGTGTTTCAGAAGTTTCCTATAAGGAATAAAAATTTTTGCAAGTGTATTAGGAAGCCTGAAGGTGCATCTATTAAATCATTTGTGATTTCAGCAAGCACAATACCCCACATGTGGTCCATCAATTTTCAAATATGGAATGTAATTAAAATTTAAAGTCTCTTTTTATGAGTAGAACAATAATGAAGAATTTGTAACTACATCATTGGAAAGATTACTCTTTTCCCTGACAAAGTCACCAGTTGGGAAATAGAAGACCCAGTTGAAATGTAGGTCCAAGGAGGTTACTAAAGTTCTTCTAAAATCCATAATTCTCAACACTGTTCAGTTTTTATTCTATTCTTTTATTGTAAGAGAAATATGTCTTTATCTGCAGCTTCTGACCTGACTTCCCTCAGTAATAGATTGTTATCAGGACCTGTAGCTAAATAAACCCCTTCTATCAGAGTTGCTTTTAATTTAAACAATATTTTCTTTCTTTCTTTCTTTCTTTCTTTCTTTCTTTCTTTCTTTCTTTCTTTCTTTCTTTCTTTCTTTCTTTCTCTTTCCTTCCTTCCTTCCTTCCTTCCTTCCTTCCTTCCTTCCTTCCTTCCTTCCTTCTTTCTTTCTTCTTTTCTTCCTTCCTTTCCTTCCTTCCTTCCTTCTTTCTTTCTTTCTTTCTTTCTTTCTTTCTTTCTTTCTTTCTTTCTTTCTGTTTTGTTTTATTATGTTTGTGGTTTTTGTTTTTCAATACTGGGTTTCTCTGTGCAGCTTTGGAACCTGTTCTGGTACTTGCTCTGTAGCCCAGGCTGGCCTCGATGCATAGAGTTCCACCTTCTTCTGCCTTCTAGGTGCTTGGATTAAAGGTCTGCACCACCATACCACCTGGCTAGTCCAAGAATTCTATCACAGCAAATGAAAACAAAGTATGAAAAAGAAAAGGGGACTTTGGCAGGGAGGATATTGCTATGATTAACCTGGGCATTTTATTTCAGAGGGAATACTGTGCAAGCATCTGAAACTCTGGGAGGAAAAGCTGTTCAGTCCTCAAAACTTAGTGAACTGTTCGTTCTATGGGAATTTGGATGATGATTGTGAAAGGAATGAGATAATGGAAGTCTGTCTATTGAGATCACGAAGGAAAGTGAAGTGATGTGTGATGACCTTCTGTTATATGTGTTGCTTTTATTGTTGATGAATAAAACTGTTTTTGTCATTGTTTAGTAGAGTAAAGCTAGGCAGGAAATCCAAACAGAGATATGGGTTAAGAGTAGGCAAAGTCAAAAAGATGCCATGCAGTTGCTGATGAAGAAATAATAGTAAGCCATAGCTTACTATTATGGTCATATATAGATTAAATTAAATGGGTTAATTTAAGATGTAAGAGTTAGGAATATTCCTGAGTCATTGGCAAACAATGTTAAAATTATTATAGTTTCTGTGTGATTATTTGTTTCTTGGCAGCCGGGAAACAAAGGCACAGTCTCTGTCTACAGTGATAATAATTACATATATATAGGGGGAGAGAATTAATAACACATGGTTTCTGGTCACGTGGATCTGAAGAATTATCTGTGATTAAGAGGATACTAAGTCACTGAAGTAGAACTTTTACTTTACAGTGAAAATTAACATTTTTAGGAAAGGCTGGAAAATTCACTGTGATTATTAGCAAGACACCAATGTCACTGAGATGAAATCTTCTGTCAAGTATTTTTCAAGGTTAATTCTTTGGCCAAGACTTCATCTCAAGGTAGCAGACTTTGTAATAAATAAGTGTCTCCATATATTTACTTAGAAGGCATTAAGGTCTCAAAAAGCAGAAGAGGGTCAGCTTTGTGTGGAACTCTTGGAGTATCTGAAGAGAGGGAAGAAGCAACTACTGATGTAGCCTCAGTTATAGTGTAGACCCCAGCATATCGAAAACCAGGAATGCGGGTTGACTACTATGGAAAAGAGCAGCTGTGAAATAGAGCTGACCAGATTCTACAAAACAACCTATGTGTAGTATGTTTTCAGAGCCAGGGAAGTGACACTGCCATGTCTGTTAGAGCCCAGAGAAGTTGAGTTTCAGATATTTGAAAATTGAGTAATTTAAACTGTTGGAGTTTGGCTTTGCTATTGATATGATTGTAACTATATGCCGGCTCATCTTTCCTTGGGTAAGAAGATATTTAACTTGTTTTTTATAGGATCCCATATTTGAGACACTTTGGAAGTTTCAGTCATCATAAGAGAAGCTTCCTTGTGCAGTAGATAGAAGCAAATATGAAAATCAACAACTGGACAATGTTCAATGTGAGAGACATCAAAAAATCATGGAGTTGGCCTGGCTAGCTGCTTATGGAGGCATGCATGACAGGTTTTTCTGGTTAGAATTTATGGCTCCTGGAGTGTTGTTTGTCTTTCAGAGGCCAGTACACTTCCCAGGGCCACTTTGTGCTTCTCTGTATATTCCCATAGTAGTCAAGAAAACAAGGAAGCTTGACAGGACAATTCATCTTAGACATTAATCTTGTGTACCATGTAAAGTGTGCAAAAACTATTGTAGGCTGTAAGCTACAGTTGCATTGATACTGACCTTAGCAAATATATTCTGTTTCTGTTAAGGGTATAAGGAATCTCATTGTTCTCAATAAAATTGACACAGCCTTAGTCTTCCTGTGGACCATGGTTTAATTCCTTGAGACCATTCATGTAACCTTGGCCTGGTAAGTAAGTATGATGTTTACAGAAGACCTTGAACAATTCAGTCTTAAATGAGAGGTCTTCCCCAAAGCCCTCCCCTCTGGGTTCAAGGAACTCTATAGAAAAGGAGGCAAAACTATTGTGAGAACCAGAGGGTATGGAGCATGGCAAAGAACCAAAGCCTACTGAAGTCAATAAGACTGATACACAAATGTTCTCACAGAGTGTATAAAGAGACAATCCCTCAATTACAAAAGAAACTAGACATTTAAAATGTTGAATGTTTAAAGAATGCTAGGTTTTATATACTTTTATATTGTGAAATAAACATGAAATCTTTGGGATAATGAAAAAAGGAAAAGCCATGCCTTAATAGTGATTTGTGTGTGTGTGTCAAGTTGACATGGAATCAACTGAATTAGCAAGATTTTGTTTTAGCTTGACAAAAGACATGGTAGTGATATTTCACTTTTATTTTAATAAATAAAATTTGTCTGAAGATTAGACCAGACAGTATTAACACACACCTTTAAATCCTGTGACCACAGTAGTTGCCCAAGAAACTGGTTTGTGCATACTGTTAATCTCAGTGGTGTACACCTTTAATCCCAGAAATAGAGAGGATTGTAAAATGGTAGGAAACAGCTCTCAGACAGTCTCATTCTAAGATACCTGGAGGCAGGATCACCACTTCAGACTGAGATCAAGGTAAGAGCCACTGGCTAGCTCTTTTGCTTTTCAGAGCTTCAGGTTAAACCCCAATTTCTCTTTCTTGAGTTATTTTAATCATGTTTCAAGATACTATTATTTCAACAAATTGAGAGATTACTTCCTTCAGAATATATTGTAGACATTCTATAAGGTATTTTATTGATTAATAATTGATATGAAAGTGCTTGGTTCACAATAGATAGCTTTTTTACATAAAAAAATAAAAGCAAGGTAAGTACACCGCGAGAAATGAGCCAAAAAGCATCCTTCCTCCATAAACTCAGACTGAATTCTTTACTCACACCATGACAAGCAAGCCAAGAAGCTTCCTTATTCCATAGACTGAGATTTAGCTTCTGCCTCCAGATACCTCTTTAAATTCCTGGCTGACTTCCTCAATAATGAATTATGAAGGTGAATATAAACAAAATGAGCACTCCTTGAGTTGGCTTTGGTCAGTGTTTTATTATTTCAATAAAAATGAAAAAGGAAGAATATATTTTCTTTTCCATTTTCTATTACTCTCTTCTTCCTATAATTTAAAAGATCACATTAAAATATAATTGACTGATTAAATAGTCACATTCAGTAGTTAGTAATTCTAGTCAATAAATTCTTTCTACCTATACAACACATCTATATGTATTCATAAGGAGATAGTTTACAAGGAAGAAGGGCACAGAAAACTTCATATACTTAAAATTATTTCCTGTAGTAATACTGAAACTTTTGTGATTCTTGCCTATACTGAAGTTTATGAGGTGATATTTTATCCTCAAATATTAGCTGAATTAGTGAAGTTTCTTTTAAGGAAGAGCAGGGTATTTATGAGACAAGTTTTATCTATTGATCAAAGAATTGTAAATATAAATGAAAATGAGTTTATCCTATTATGAGTTATTTATAAATAAATATAAAACAGTTTTCCTGAAAAATATCAAGTAAATTATGCCTTTTAAATTCTCAGTTTACATTGATCTCCACAGAAAAACATTCTTATTATACTAACCTTTTAACCTTAATAATACAAAAATCATAGGCAGGAGCTTAGCCTCAATGTAGTCATCAGGTTATAAGGAGAAGCGCTATTGAATAACGTTGTTTCTCCTAGAGAAAGGTATCAGGTATCATATTTCTCCTTTGCTTCTTGCGTGGTAAAAGATGAGAAATTCTATCATGACAAAATGATCAGACACAATTAGAAATAAGTTACAACTTGTTATCATGTCCATTTCTGAACAGGCTGGATGCCATATCACAATAGGCATACAGGAAAACAACAAATATAAACATGTCTGTCTCATTGAATTTTACTGAGTTATTGAGTAACCTCATTGTGCTAATGGATATAAGTAATGCAAATGGAAGAAAAGACCAAGACTGTCAACTGACGGAAGTACTTACTAACTTCTAAGTCGATATAAAAAGAATGGGCTTCATTATATGTAGCATTTTCACATATAATAATAGTATATTTTATTCTAAGTGATCACTTTATCCCATTGCCTTCCCCCATGTTCCCTTCTGCACTTTAGCTGCTTCCTGTCCTCCTTCCATGAACTCCTTCCTTCTGCTTTCACAACATGTATATTCAGATTATCCACTCTCCTTCCTACTCCCTCAGTGTTACTCCCCTCCTCGCAATCCCATTTCTTGGTTTATACCGTATCTGATAACAAGAATACATGTGTACAAATGTATGCACACATATTCACACACACAAACACACATATACCTACCAAATTAAGATATGAGATTAGAATAGTCTATTTCAAAAAGATGTCCTAAAAGGCAAAAAGAAATTTGTTTTCTCTAATAAAACCTACATGAGGTTAACTGTTTTAGGTATGATAGATTAAATCTCTGCATTCTTTTAAAAAATGCACTTTTTAGAATATAATATAATTGCAAAATATCTTTTTTCACTTTCTTACTCCCAACCTCAACAAAATCCAACCCTTGCTTTGTTTCAAATGAATGTTTTTTCATGAATTGTTATAAGATGTGTACATTATAAAATGCTCTTAACATATCTCTCTATCTCTCAAAAAAACTGTTCTCTTTTGTTGAAGTTGCTCATATGATTATTTCACTTAACTTCTTCTCACTGATAATGTGATGGAACCAACATTTACTTTTAGTTCAATAAAATATAGCATTTTAGAGTTAATTTCATATATTTCTAGTCTTATATTTTTAGTGTGTGCACTTTTATAGACAAGCTGTGTAAATACTTAGTAGCCATCACCTGATTACCTTCTATGAAGTATGACATTTAGCTTTCTACAAAATGTGAAGTGATATGCTTGAGAAAGTATGATTGGATGTGCTAGTAAGTACATCATCTCTGAACTGCTTATGTACATACTATGCCTTATTTTCTACCACTTAGTCCATTTTCAGTCTTTTATTCAATATCATGGTTATTTGAAAGTATGCATCATTTATATACATTTTTATTATATTGCTCTTAAGCATAAAATATACACCATTATTTTTAAAAAGCATCCATAAAATATAGATGGTCCAATATACTTTTTAAAATATGATATATTAAGTGAAAATATATAAACAAATATATAAACTTGTCCTTAGATAATCCTAGGAAACACTGGTATTTTATCTTTAAAGAGCCTCATGAACATTGAAAATAAATAACATTGACCCTAGTATGCCTTTCTGTAAAACTAATGTTTAAGAGAATCCTGGGATTTATTGAATCTACTTCTATGATTAAAATTAAATGACACAGTATAAAGAAACTCTACTTCTTTTTAAAGTCTTCATTTCAAAAGTATGACCTGGAAATGGAGGAATTATATAAAGAATATATATTATAGTTATGATACAAAAAAAGTTGTGTTCCAACTCCTTCATTTTATAGAGTGGCTTAACTCAGGTTAAGAAAGTGGTAGTTTGCTTTCAGAAATCCTTTAATGGAGAGCAATAATGATATAAACTATGAGTAACTCTTTAGTGAATTTAGGGGCTCATATAGCACTTGGATATTTTCATATTATTCTTCTACAAATGAGGCCTGTATATGTTTTCATGGGCAAGTTTAAGGCAAGCTAACATTATCTCTGAAGAAAAATATATTCTTACCACTCTACTCAGGTCTCATAAAACAACAGTTATCATATTGCCCACTGATATTTTGTTGCTGTTGTTGCAAAATATACTATTATAGATGATTGCATATAAAGGAAAATTAGAATTGTGGCAAAATAGGTTTATTTGTTTTGATTTTAGAAAGACATTAGAAGACGAGCTAATAATGTAGTTTTATCAATGCAGTTGAAGCTCTACTTTATAGTACTTTAGAAAGAGTACTTTTAGCTAAATGCTACCACAATTCGGTGTACATCTTAATTGTCAGGGAAAAGAAAAGAGTATATTTGATTAATCTCTACATTGGGTTTTAATTAATGAAGCTGGGTAGAATAAATTTGATAAACATGGAGCTCAGAGCAATAAAGTTAAAACATCACTAAATACTTCCAAAGTAATCCTTACATTTAAAATTTCTGCAAAAACGTGATGCTCTTGCTCACATGTGGATTTATATTTCTTCCAGCCACAGATTTCTTAGTCTTAGCTGAAACCATTGAGAAAAGAGCTCATGCCACATTTTTTCTCCCTAGACACACTCAGACTTACAGAAAAATCTCACGAGTCATCTTGTTTTTGAAAGATTTCCAGCAAGATTTTCTGAGCAGATATGTTGGATAAATGAACTTCAGATCAGTATCTGAAATGAACTTCCTTTATACTGAGCTTTATCTTGGGTGCTGCCATCAATGGTAACTGACATTCACAAGCAAGGGCTTTGGTCAGATGCCTACTGAGAAAATACCTGTGATTCAGAGAATTAAGGTGACTTTTTTTTTTTTCTTCCATACTTCCACACAGTTCCAACTGAATTGAAGTC
The DNA here is from genome assembly GCF_950005125.1 of Chionomys nivalis. NCBI lineage: Eukaryota > Metazoa > Chordata > Mammalia > Rodentia > Cricetidae > Chionomys > Chionomys nivalis. The sequence continues at coordinate 18,043,773 of NC_080088.1, forward strand.
ATTTAGCTCAATGCTGTGCTTGCAGGTTCTTTTCAGGTCCCTGTATGGAAGAGAAAAGAAACCCAAGAAAACCAAGGATTTATATTGCTTCTCAGAGGTTCTAATCAGGGATGTCAATATCATGCCATTACACAGTTATAATACTGTAAATGACAAGACAAGTTAAAATCAAGGTTCTTTTCCAAATTAATGTTATCTGTTTCTAAATATGTTAACCTGCCCAAGCCATAGAACTTCTGTTAAATACCTGAAAATGACTGTTCTTTAGCATTTGCATTTGAATTATATAACAGCAAACATTTTCAAAAGAAAACATATTTTCTGACTTTTTATCTTCATGTTCCCTTAGAATTAACACTTGAAATTAAATAATGATTTTACATTCTTATAGTTGACAATATTTTGGGTTTTTTTTCTGCTACTAGGTACCTTTTAACTATTTTTATTTTACTTCATGTTAGAATGGAAAATACAAAGTACATGCTAAAATAGTTGATTGAAATGGATCCTTTGAACAGAGGAAATAAAATTGAGTCTGTCTTACAGATACGTGCTTGCTTTTCTGAATTGCCGCACTATTCTACATCAAGTGTTATCTTCTTTATCTGTTCATACAACTACACAATACAAGCAAGGTTGAATCTACTTAGACTCTCCAAGCCTTGCTTCAATTTCTTCATGTGAAAATAGGAATCATAGAATTTGCCTGATCAAGGACAGCCTAGATAAGAGTCATGTAGTATTAGCACCAAATATAAGTACACTATATTCCTTTATTATGTCAAAAGACATTACCAATTAGCATAAATTTAAATAAAGTCAATTGTTGGTGAGAGAAGGAAAATTGAATAATTGTAGTGTGCTCTGATTCTCAATTTAGTTTCACTGGGTTTAATTTAACTTACCTCAAAAAGGAAAGGATGTGACTCATTTTACTTATTAACTTGTATTTGAATTGGAAAAATGAATCTGAAGAAACACAAACAACTCCTAATTCCATGTTTGTTGGAATTTTGCGTTAACACTTGGAACCAAGAGAGTAGAAAGAATTAACAATGTGGAAGTCACAAGAACAAATCACAGAAAGAGAAAAATTGCAAATCAAAATTGTATGTGTGGAGTCAAGAAAAGGAAGATCATTGCAAATGAAAGAAAGTAAGAATCTTTCCGGGCGGTGGTGGCGCACGCCTTTAATCCCAGCACTTGGGAGGCAGAGGCAGGCGGATCTCTGTGAGTTCGAGACTAGCCTGGTCTACAAGAGCTAGTTCCAGGACAGGCTCCAAAACCACAGAGAAACCCTGTCTCGAAAAAAAAAAAAAAAAAAGAAAGTAAGAATCTTTCTAGCATCATCAGGCTGTTTCCGACAAAAGCAAAAACAGGGAGTTTTCTCAGAATGTTTATTACTAGATTTTTGCCTGCTGGCTGTATAGTGCATATGATATATTTTTAAATAAAGGCTTTTTAATAAAATGCATATAGCAAGTTCTATAAAATAATCAAATAATATATAAAATATTAATAATAGAAAACATATTAAATTTTGTGTGAAATGTGGGGAAGTCTAGATATTATAAACCTTATGAAGAAAACGTTTTAGGACTCTTTGGTTCAATTAGTGAAGTAGTCGGTTGCTGGTTTTACTTCACATTTTGATGGTTTAGTGATCAAAGTCTGACCATGTGATCCAAAATGCCTGAATGAATTGTGAGTACTTATACATAGAAATTAAATACATTTAAAAACAAAAATTCAGAACTGTATCAATGTTTCTAAAAACACTGCCACATTTCAGTAACTCATAAAGACTGCCACTGCCATCTTGTGTCTTTAAGACTATTTACCCCTAAGTTATATACACTTTTCCAATCTGATTATCAACGAAATAGCTTAATAAAGGGATATTTTGTAAATACAATTCAAGGGACAAATTTCTGATACTATCTATACTCAAATAGAACTATGTCTAAAAAGATTATAACTTTTAAAAATGTAGATAATTACAAAGGAAATGAATATATTTTCTGTAGATCCTTTTTATTTTATGTTTAATTTTGTGTGTATGATGTGTGTGCATAAGTGGATGAGGATGTGTGCAAGACCGTAGAAGGGAAAGAGTATCAGATAAACTGAAGTGGGCAGTCCTGCACGTGTACTGGGAGCAGAAGTTAGCTTCTCTGGAAGAGCAGCAAATGCTTAATCCACTAAGACACAGTTCCAGACTTTAGGGTCCCTTTCTAATGTCACATACTTCAAATGACTTATTGCTTATATATGAAGGATTTCATAAGAATGCATGAGCAAAGCGACAAATAAATGTCTATGTAATTGATTCATTTGCATAATATATACATAGTTTATAATCCACATATACATATTCATTTGGCAAAATCTACAGCTTGTGTCTGGTTGAATTATAGCCTATGTATTAACTAGGGGAAAATGGCATTTTAAAGCACTTTTTAGGAAAAATGTTACTGTTATTCTAAAATGAGACAAACTGCATTTTAAAATCACAGCACAGTACTTGGTACAATTTGCCTGTCTACCTTCTTTTGCATAAAACCTGCTCCATTTTTTCAAAGTATTTGACCATTTACAAGTCAGCCAAATTTTTCTTTTCAAAGGAAACAAAAAAATAATTATTGTGTGGATTATAAAATGTTTATTAAATTAATTGAAATGAGCCAGACACCTTTAATCCCAGCATTCAGGAGGCAGAGGCAGACAGATCTCTGTGATTTGGAGACCAGCCTTGTTTAGAAGAGTTCACTCCAGGACAGGCTCCAAAGCTACAAAGAAGCCTCGTCTTAAAAAAAAAATTAAATGAAATGTAATATACAGGTTGTATATATATATATATATATATATGTACACATGTACACCTACATAAATATATATTAGTTAATAAATATTTGTCAGAGTCTTTATAACACAAAACATTGATGAAATAACCTGATCATTTTTCATATGGAGACCTGTCCTACTGAGCTGCAGATCTTATTCAAGGACAGATAGTGAGCAACTAAAATAGTAAATATCTCAGACCAAGTGCTCTGATACTGAGTTCTTCTGTCTTTTAATATCATGACTGTCTCCCCTGAAGCTTTCTATATTATATTCTTTAGTAAGAAATGCAATTTACAAAATCAATGATGTATGTGATGCATTATAAAAAGAATTGTTCTTTTGTGCATCCTCAGCGAAATGAATAGGTTGATGTATTGGACAGAGCAGTGGATGTACTATTATGAAATACTTGGTGCTCTGCTATATTTTATTCAACAATTTATTTCTCAATTCAGATTGTTATTTGTTCTGAGCACACAGAATGATTGTAGTAACACACTTGGATCTAGGTTAGTAATTGACTGGTTTCTGTTTGTGAACTAAAAAAAATCAAAAAGACAAATAATAGATAAAAGGAAAGACTTTTTCAACATTTTGAATTCTCTTGCAGATTGCAGAATAAGTGAGTTGCTGGTTATGCATTTCTTTTCAAAAAAAGTTTCTAAGACACAAAATAGGAGTGAATAATAACCATAATTTAAGTCTCACAAATAGCTCTTGCATGCATTATTCTACGTGTTTCTCAAAACAATCTTAAAAGGCAAGAGCTATCACTGACATTTTGTTGATGCAACTGAGCCTTGGAGGGGTTAAATTACTCTGATAAGCTCACACAGCTGGCAAGTGATAGAATCATGCCCTAGACACCAACATTTAGATTCTATATTTTCATTAACTGTCACCGTCCTATTATGCTACAAGGGTTCTTTCTTCCTTGTAGACATTTGTAGAAGTGTTTTATGTGTACTTTTGCACCATTGCCTAAAGTAGAGATTTGCTTCATCCCTCCAGATATTTCTTGAAATTGTTGAATTTTAGGGAATTCTGTATGCAGACTGAACAAATAATTTAAGTGTTATACAAACCTTTACAATCGGTATTAATGCTGATAATTTTTTTGCTCTGTGGCCAAGTGATATTATATGTGTGTGTGAGAATGCATGCACATGTGCATTTGCATGTGTGCATGTATGTGCACACACACCTATTTTTCCACCTTTCAGTGTACCAGTTTCAGAAATAAAAATTAAGCTAATTGGTAAATGAATCCCACTTGTCTGTCAGGCTGTGTCAAAAAAATTGTCCTCATTAAGGCAGTTTTTTGACAATGAAGTTTGCATCCATATTTTACCTTATCACTCTATCAGAGTTATGAAAACAAAGAGCCACCTATGTTAAAGTTCTTTTTTCTCCTGTAATAGTGATACTATTGGGAGATGGTAGAAATTGTGAAAGACAGGTTTTGGTAAAATGTAAATAGGCTTTGAGGACATTTCTGTCTGGACTCCGGCCTGAAATCAAGAAGGCAAACAGCTATGGACCAAAACTTCTAACACTATAACCAAAATAAAATGTTTCCTCTCTTGATTTTCCTGAGTGTGTGAAAATGACAGAAGTCTCCCTCCAAAAGCAGGAATCATACACAGCAATTGCAGAGACTAAGAACACAAGGCATGCTTATGCTTCCTTACAGAAGTCTGTCTCTGTGTTCTGCAGCATGGCCTACTTTCTTTTCTGGGGCCTAATTTCTTCTCTGAATTCACATATTTAAAACCTGTTCTTAAGATATCTTTTGAAGAAGCTAAAACCCGCTTTAAAGAAGAATGCAGGACTTGGAACAGGTACATAATTGTTCTTAATTCTCACATTTACTCAGTACCGATGATTTGATTTCCTTGTCTGAACCTCCTTTTCTGTTAGTTGCATTTCAAATAAAATTGTTTTCTTTGTAGTTATTGGTTCAAGAGTCTATGGAAGTTGATTATCTCCAGTCTTATTTTCAGCTTATAATTATTTACTATACTTCCTGTGAACCCAACACACAGGATGTATTGAATTTTATTCCAATGTTCGGTTAACTTAGCTATGCTTCCCTGATCAAGAGACTCTGGGAAGATGTGCTAAATATCCCCACCTGTCAATTCTATTTTTGTTTGCAAAACACACAGACAAACAATAAAAATCATTTAACTAGTCGGGCTGTCGTGGTGCACGCCTTTAATCCCAGCACTCGGGAGGCAGAAGCAGGAGGATCTCTGGGAGTTCGAGGCCAGCCTGGTCTACAAGAGCTAGTTCCAGGACAGGCACCAAAAACTACAGAGAAACCCTGTCTCAAAAATCAAAAAAAAAAAAAAAAAGAAAAGAAAAGAAAAAAAAATCATTTAACTTGGCCCTGAAAAAAGTACTTTAAAAGATGAGGGTTTGATAGTGGTGGGAAAGGTATGAGAAATTATTGGGAGAAGGCAACCAGAATGTATTGTATACATTTGTGAGACTTTCAAATTCAAATTAATATAAAAGAAAACAAAAAATATCTTCTTATAAAATGAAATGTTCACTTGATAGACTGCTAGACATATGTCTATCTGTGAGGTCAAATGTACTGTGAGTCCTTTTTCTACCATTGTTTCAGTGATATCTTCCAGAGAAAATTCATGTCTACATAGTGAATAGCAAAATTATAACAGCATTAGCCCATTCCCAATCGCAGTGATACAGAAACAAAAAGGACACCAATCTATCACTAACCAAGCAGTTTTGATTGTAAGTCCTATCGAGCTGCTTCACTCTGGATTCACTAACAGTCCTTGAACTGACGAGTATTTTCAGCAAGAAGAAATGATATGTTTTTCTTATTTCTGAATCAATGGGTTGGAAAGTCTCCCAAAAGTCTTAAGTTAAGAATTTAGTAAGGGCATCTCTCAGGATTTTCATTAGAAGTTATATCTTGTAATTCCAAGAGATTGAAAAGTCCCTTGCTGGTATTCTGCAATGATCCCCAACTCCCAGAGAAAACTAGGTCTCTGTGTGACTTATCTCCCTCCAAGAAAGACAAGGAGGAATCTCTAAGGATACAACATTAGTGATCCTTCATCCATTCTGGGCTTGGCTATTTGCTGATGCATCTACCTTTGAGTCACCTAAGCTCCTGCAAGTAACTTCAATAAACTCACTGACCCACTGAGCTAGATTTGGTCTCTTGTTTTGTTTTTGGAGTTTTATTTTCTGTTGTTGTTGTTTGTCTTTTGTGTCCTCTCTGGGGTTAATATTCCTTTGCTCATAAGTGCACAGGAAAAGTCACACAAACTAAATGATTTAAATAATGCATAGAGACTTGTATGTTGTTATGTATGTATATTTCTTAAAGTCATAGCTAAATTTAATAAAGAATTGCTTCATTTCAGTCATACAGAAAACAACTAGTCTTAATGTAGTTCATCCAAAGTAAGATTTCAAAGCAATTAAAACCAATGTTCAGTTTTTAACTACAAGGTTACAAATAGTATGTATAGTATCTGACAACAAGTTAAATATTTGTATCACTTAAAATTTACATTCATTGTGCCTGGAATGATGCTCAAAAGTTAAGTCATCATTTTATGGAAATACTAAGTTTGTTTCCCAGCATCCACATCACTGGCTCACAAAGATCTGTAGTTACAGCTCTAAGGAACATAGCATGCTCTTTTTTCCTGTGCAGGTACACACACAAACACACACATATACACTCACTCACTCACACACACACACACAAACACACATTCACATACACACATACTCATACACACATTCACACATGCACATGTACTCACACACACATTCACATACGTGCACACACACTCACACACATTCACATATATAATATATATATATACATACACAAACCCAACCACAGTTTCACATACACACGCAAACTCACATATGCATTCACTCATAGACACACACAGATACACATACACACATATACACACATGCACCTAAATAGGAATATGATAAATCTTTTAAAACATACCATTGAGGACTGGGAATATGACTCAGTGGTTAAAGCAGTACCTACTACACGATGAGGACCTGACTTCTGTTATCCCACATACCTGTAATATGTCAGCCTCTTACCTAAAATTCTCTAACACTGTAGGAACAGAAAAACAGGTGTCAGCTGCTCATTTCATAGTGATAAAACTGAAATGTAAGCTACAGTTTAAGAAGAAAATCCTGTCTTTAAAAAGTTAGTTATAGAACTGATTGAGGAAGACCCCACAGCCCAAATAAAATTTCAACCTTCATATTCAGCCATATAGATGAGTACACATGCATATAACATGAACACTCAAACACATCAGTAACATACATACAAATTCAAATAGAAACAATAAGTTCTAACATGAAACATCAAAAACTAGATTATTTCAGATGGTATTATTCTGTGAGGGTAGAATTCGTGTGAAGTGGATATAAGTGCCTGCATAAGAAAGGTTCATTAAATGTCATTGCTCTGTTCAGCAGGTGAAGATACAGTGGCTTAAGACAAAGCAAAAATATGTCCATCTGTCCTGGGCATAATGAAGGCCAGTTGATAAAATCCTATTTTCTTGTAGTCAAGAGAATTAAACCTGTGACTTTGGTGGAGACATAGCATTCCAGTTGTACTAGTCAATCATCTGGCTAAAGGCCTAGCCCACAGAAATATGTGACCACCCTGACTCAGGCAGTAGGCAGAAGAGAAATAAGTATCCCTTTAAGGAGACAATGTACGATCTCTTGGCTGGGCGGTGGTGGTACATACCTTTAATCCCAGCACTTGGGATGCAGAGGCAGGCAGATCTCTGTGAGTTCTAGGCCAGCCTGGTCTACAAGAGTTAGTTCCAGGACAGGCTCCGAAGGTACAAAGAAACTCAATCTTGAAAAACCAAACCAAGGGGAAAAGAAAAAAGAAAAGGTGATGATATACCATTTCTTCTCGAGGTTCCTAGTGAACTTAGTGATATACAACTTCATACAAATACTTTTATGAATTACTCAGAAAAGTACATCTGTCATGTATGCTTTCTAGCTCTTTTTCTAAACCTGTGTTCTCTAAAATATGGGTTTCACTCTTTCTCTAAAGCTCCTCTTCCAGCCCTGATCCTGCTTTTTCACCAAAAGGTTGACCTCAATGTTGACTTTACTCAGGCAGTTTAACTCCCCTCTAGTCAGTTTGCTAAACCTGGCATTTACTTTGTGTTGTAATAAGGAGCGGCAGGGCTGCGTCCCTGGCACCCAGCCGCCTGCATGGCTAGCTTATGCCCCGAAATAATTACATGGAAACTGTATTCTTTTAAACACTGCTTGGCCCATTAGCTCCAGCCTCTTATTGGCTAGCTCTTACATATTGATCTAACCCATTTCTAATATTCTGTATAGCACCACGAGCTGGCTTACCAGGAAAGATTTTAACCTGCGTCTGTGTCCAGTGAGAGAATCATGGCGACTCCCTGACTCGGCTTCTTTTTCCCAGCATTTTGTTTTGTTTATTTTGCCTACCTAATTTTCTGTCCTATCAGAGGCCAAGCAGTTTCTTTATTACTTAACCAATGAAACAACAGATAGAAAGATGACCCTCCTCCATCAACTTTGAAACAGTGATACAATTATCCTTTGTTAATAAAATTCTCTTTGAGAATGCTCTTAAATTCTTTTATAAATAAGACCAAGAATCACAGTAGGGGGTGCCAATTTTCCTGGTATCACATGGAAATCAAGAAACCATTTTGAAATCTCTAGTAAAATTTCTAAACCTCAGATGACAGCTTCCATGCATATATGGAAGAATTTAAGGAAGAATTCATTAAAAGAATTAAGGAACCAGTGATGATATAATGTTATTTCCTCACCTTTTGAAATTTTATAGTGATTAAGAAAAAGCATATGCAAATCCAAACAATTTAAATAACAACAAAGGGACGGAGATTCACTGTGTTAAATTAAATGAAAAACATTTTTTCACATTCCAAAAAATAATTAACATTGTTCTGCATGTCATAATACCTTTGTCTTCACAGTTTTAACATGATGCTGTTGAATCACATAAAGCAATATTTTCACAATTGCACAATTCTAGGTTATACATAGATTCCTGTTGTCTCCCCTCAAAACAGAGAAGTATAGTTTGCCTTAATGTCCTCACTAATGTAAAGAATTTCTCAATCAGTTTTCTCAGTAATCATTAATGAATATTTAAAAAAAATTATCTGCTTTCTTTGTTAAAAATAAATCTGACCTGAAAGTCTATTGGCCCTTTCGAGCCTCAGTTACTATATCACAATTTTCTTCATGCATTCAAACTTTAAGCCATAGCATCTTTAATAATATTCAGTGAAAGTCACCACCTGCAAGGGAAATGTTCTTAACTGTAAGGCACTTGATATCCTGGATATAACTCCTATATTCACCTGTGATCATAAAACTCTTAACTGTTGACTCTTGTCGACCTACGCAGACCTGACTTGAGGTCTGGGATTTGAGGACCGTAAAGAATGATCAACTATATTCTGATGCTCTAGAAAATTTTACTTCAGTTTCCAAAGGTTGTTTAAGTTCAGAAAAACTTAATCATAAAACATGGGAATAAAGTCACAATAAATATTAAAATAATAAGTGAAATATATAAAATATAAAGTAATAAATATTAAGAGTAGCCATTTCCCAACTTTCTCAGGACAGACCAAAGTCAAGCAGTAGGCCATATTCAGATTCAGGGCCCACTGAGGATAACACTCAACATATCCTTTTCGCAAATCAGGCTCTATAGCTATGATGCAACATCCAACAAGAATTGTCATGCCTTATATGTTTAATATAAACATTTTTAAAACAGGAGAGGTTGCCTCACATTAAAAACAACCAAGGGAACAAAATGCACCTGAGGTAAAGGAACCTGGGACCTCTAGTCTAACATCTCTCCAAAGTATTGATCACTGGATGTCATTCTTTTGACCGTGTTCCGACATAGCCAATGTGTAGACATCACTTAAGAAACAGAAAATATGTTTAAATTATGTCTCTTGTTTATAGAGAAAAATTTTAATAAACAAAATTAAATAATTTTTCTCCAATGTATCTACCTCGATAGAAATTCTTCTAGCATGGTAGCGTTAAAAACGGAACTGCAGGGCACTCAAACAATGAGCGATGAAGTCTTAGAAACTTGACCATGCCTCATTAATGCTTAAGAGGACCTGAGATAGATGGCCTCAGCATAAGCAAAACTTTTATAATGACATATGGAAATGATGACAGAACAAAATGAATATTCATGGGAATAATCAGGAGAATATATAATTTCTATAGTTTTATTTAAAATGATATTCTACATAACAATGATATGAATATCTTCACCAAGAGTCATATATTTTCATTAGGGAGTTTAAGAAGATAAGAATCTTACAAAATTATTAGTTTCAAAAGCAATAAGAATGGAAGCCTAAGACAGCTTCATCTATGCATCGTAACCTGAGGAATACTTTTGAGAAATTTCCATTCCGGTGGAGAAGGGATTTTTGATTTCACTGTAGAAAAGAATTTCATAGTGTCCCAGCCTAAAATACATGAAATGTATGACTTGAAAATACACAAAATTATAATGATATTCATAGGATTGCTTGTTACTCTCTCAATCAATAATATATAAAACACAAAGAGTGAGAATATGAACAAAGAGGTAAAGACCATGGTGGGTACACCTCCTGAAACAGCTTACCTGAGCTAATGGGCACTCACCAACGTCAGCCTCACAGGGAAGGAAACAGCACAAGTCTGAACTAGTTCCTCTGAATGTTGGTAACAATTGTATGTCTGGAGGAAACTGTGGGGATACCGGCAGTGGCACTAGGATTTATCCCTACTGCTTCTACTGGCTTTTTGGGAACCTATTCTCTTTGGATAGATAAGCACTTGCTCAGCTTAGATAGAGTAGAGAGAACCTTGAACCTTCCCGAAACAATGTGCCTTACCCTCTCTGAAGAGTGGATGGGGGATGGGGTGGCGGGAGGGGGGGAGTGGAGAAAACGTGAAGAGCACTGGGATGTAAAATAAAATAAAAAAAATCTGTTGTTTTTTAAATGTTTTTTATACACACACACACACACATTGACACATTACTATAGCTATGCCATTTTAATAGAGTTATGTATTCATGATAAGTAGAAAGTAGAATTAGTTCCCCAGAAGAAACTGTTTAGCAAATTAGCAGAAAATAGAACTTTCCCACATTTCATAGACCTAATCTATTTCTTCCTGTAAATTTCTTCTTGGAAATATTAAAAAGAATGCGCAAATCAAAACCTTTACATAGAATGGGGGCACAATTGTTATATTTTTAGTCATATAATTCTGATCGCTATTACCAGTTACATTGAACTGTGCTCAATGTAACCCATGCCTAATTTGTCTGTCATTCTCATTCCCTCCACATACTCATTGATTATACACCTTGTACTCTTTTCCACATGTATTTGTGAACACACACCAAAAAAAATGACAATATTAAAATAAAAGGAATCATGCAAGTAGCCGCATTCAGTCCATTTAATTTGATTGGGAGGAGGATATTCCATGCCGCTATCTGTTTAATTTCTCATGTAAGAAAATGACAGAGGATCTACCTGAAAAGTTTCTGCACTTCTATAAGCCTCTCCACCAACGCAAAAATCTAAGTCAGACCAAATCAAACCAAATTGGAAAAAGCCTAGGTTTAATGAACACAAATGGTCCCAGATGGCTTTTCAGGCCCCAGAGAAGGGATGAGAAAAGAAAACTGGAAAAACATGTTTTTGTTCTCTGGGGAGTGGTCAGTTTAAATACCCTGGGGAAATAGTTTTGAGGATCTCTTGGGAGGTGTCATTCTTTGTTGGACTTTCTGGGGGCAGAGTTTGGACTGAGACATCTCTGGGAGGGGGCTTGGGTTTAATGGATACTGTAGGAGCCAGCAATGACAAGCTAAGTAGAAACAGACCACCCAAAGGAAGTTCTTTACTCCAACCATTATCACCTGTCAGAGTAGGACTCGGCCATCGATATGTTTTATGGAGGCCTCAGTTTCAGTAGTTTGCCCTGAAGCAATACCCAGTTGCAGGAAGAACCACAAACTGAGATTACCCAACTACCACACAAGAATAGACCATCTAAAGGAAATGCCTAACATTCCAACTGCTGTAGATAGGATCACATGCCAGCACACACTCCCCAGGACACCCCTAGACAAATATCAGCCAGTCAGGGGTTGAACCACAGAAACTCCTAACCCCCACCTTTACTACTATAAAAAGCCAACTCTAACTGAGCTCGGGACTTTCCACTTATTCCAGTATGTTGGACATGCAGAGAGACCAAGTTTGCAAACCTGCATAAAATAAAGGCTCTTTGCTTTTACATACAGGACTTGGTCTCCTTGTTGGTTTTTTGGGGATTGCGTGAATCTGGGCATAACAGATATAAAAGCTCCCAAGATGGCTTCCTAGCCCTCCCAAAGAGGAGAGAGGAAAGGACGACCAGAAAATCATGTTTGTTCTCTGAGGGGACTGATTAAATACCCTGTGGGAGTGGTCTTGAGGATTTCTGGGGACCAGTCATCATTTGGTGGGCTTTCTTGGGGGCTGAGTCTGGACTGAGGTAGCTCAGGTGAGGGAACTTAAGATGGAACTTCAGAGAGAAAATTTATCTAATATCAAGACCTAGTTCCAGGACAGGCTCCAAAGCCACATAGAAACCCTGTCTCAGGAAAAAAAAAATGGCCATATCAAAAGAAGAACTAATGTCAGGGCCTAGTGAGCATTAATATGTTTTGAAGTAATTAAATAGAGGAATAATTAGAATAAGGAGTCAGATAAATGTGTGTGTCTGTTGAGCATCATCTCAATTCTAAATCTGAAACAGTTATAAGAGATCCTTAATACTTTCATGCTTGAAGGGCCAGTAAGTTTCCTTCAAGATCATTTCTGAAGGGTTAGAGCTTGCTCTTATGGATAACTGTCTTCATCTAGACAGGTATCTAGCCTGTCAGGCTGAGTTCTATTTAGAATCCGTGGTGCCTAGACATTGAGGACAATGACTTCAGTTGTACCAAAAAAGACCAAAATGAAAGTGAAGATGCTAGAATTTCAGCTATGTATGTGAGTTCATTGAAGAGTCACAGCTCTTTTGTATGTTTGCTTAGAAATTATCAGTTTCTACAAGACTATTTCAAATTATCTCATTCATTCATATATATATGCTAATGTGTTGCCATCGAGAGAGAGAGAGAGAGAGAGAGAGAGAGAGAGAGAGAGAGAGAGAGAGAGAGAGAGAGACTTTTATTTCTATGGCCGTGTATAGAATTTCCCCTTTTTGGGGTTTTTGGTCTCATAATCTGATATAATTAAGATTTCATGCTCAACCAGGAAAATCATTATGTATATAATTAATGTTCCAGCAAGTATCCGTTGGAATGTTAATGGATCATGTAATTATTCTTTAGTATTTTAGAATTCACCACATTTGTCTCTTAATAGGTATACCTTGATCACACACCAAAGATTGATCTAACCAGTTAGTAGATGATGTTTGCCAGGTAAATCTTTCCCAAAACGATGCAACAAACCCCATGCCCCCAGACAGCAGTTCACATGGTGACAAGCGATATTTTTTGGCACTATTTGCGCTTGCCTTTATCCAGTTGGGACGAACAGCAATTCCCAGTCTCAGCTTAATGTCTGCAATGAAGCCTCCTGATGAGTGAGAGCTTTTCTCAGCAGGAATCTTATTAGCATTTTTTTGTGCTTGGCAATAATCAACTCAATACTCCCAATGCTTCAACCCCTTCACTGACCCCAGCAGAAGGCTGATTCTTGAAAGAAAGAAGCACTCTCTACTGGCTGAACAAAACACGTTTTTAAGCCCTGCCCTACTGGAAGCAGGTGAAAAGCAGTTGCACAAGAGACTACCCCCAAGGGTTCTTTGCATTAATATGTAAAGCAATAATCTGTAAGTAGTACCTTTCGACAAACAACAGGTGGCTTTTCATTCCGAAAGAGGTAGTATCTTATTGTGAATCAAAGGTATCCTGCGGTTCTGCCATCACTTCTCTGAACCTCCTACCAGCTCAGGGGATGTAGATATCAGCACCCACTACAGCAGCTAGCTCTCCTCAGAGCAGCCTTGCATGCTAAATTGAACTTCAATGGTCCAGCAAGCTGCTTCATTGCTGTATGCTTCCTTTGCACTCTAAAAACACAGGGCACTTTTGAAGTGAAAAGACAGACTTCCTAATCGAAGAAAAGGAACCATAATAGAGAATTCTTTGAAATATTTAACACTGGAATAAGCACATACAATGAAGGCTCTTTTCCCCCTACAAGATCATATTTATTACCCTGGACCATGTGTGCTGGGTTGAAAGAATGAGCCTGATATTTGATTATGAAACATTTTTTTAATAATTTGTCCATCTGTTTAACTAAATCTAGTTGAATATTGCAGTAAGATTATAAGAATAAGGGAATCATATCCAAAGATATAAGACCTCTGAATTTTACCTAAGTGCTAAATATCCTGTCAGCACATGTACAGTAAGACATAGAGAAATGAGCTGAAATCATATTTCAATCATGAATAAACTAACAAAGGAGAATCATAAAGGAGACACTGCACCAACCTTTTGTACTTAATCCCATTCTTAAACTGCAAGCTTCATAGGTGTGTATTTTGTATGTCTTTCTTCCATATAGCAAATGAATTACCAAGAGGAGTCCACTGTACTCTGACAAGTATTTCCATTTGAGGATGTAAAAACACTTCTTTGAATTATGTTTATATTCAAATATAATTTTATGATCAAAATTGAACTGGTAGGTCCCACCTCAATAGGCCTGAGTCTCAGTAGTTTGTGTGAAGGCAATCCTGGGTTCCAAGAGAGATCACAAACTGAGACTACCCAGGCACCACCCAGAAACAGACCATCTAAAGGAAATTCCTAATATTACAACCACTGTAGACAGGCTCACCTGCAAACACACACCCATTGCATGTCACCAGGACACCCCTAGAGAAATGTCAACCAATCAAGGATCCTGAACCTTAGAAATCCCTCACCCCTACTTTTGCTATTATAAAACCCCGTCCTAACTGAGATGGGGCTCTCAGATCATGCCAATTTGTTAGACATATGGAGTGGCCAATTTTGAAACTTGTGTAAGAATAAGGGATCTTTGTTTCACATACAGAACTCAGTCTCCTACTTGGTTTTGGTGGGGGGGGGGACTCTGTGATCTGGGCATAATAGAACTGAAGCTTTGCACATGCTAGGCAAGTGCTCCAATGGAATACATTTATGTTCTCCAAATTCATTTTTAATAAAAATGTATTCTCTACGTCCTTATTTTTTTGTTATGAGTTATTACAATGCTTGGTAGAGAAGATAATATATAAGAATATAGAGAAAACAAAAGATAAAAGGCATAAATTTCTATCAAATATGGTACAAATAGAATGGAAAAATTAGTTATAAATGTTATTAGATTACTGACCTACAATGTGATATGTAAAAATATTTTTAAACTTCTTAATCTCTCTCTCTCTTTTACTTTCTTAAAGCACCCATTATAAAAGCATGTAAGAGATAAATGAGACCTAACACTGTGAAAGAGTTCATATTAAAATTTCACTATTTTGACTTTATGTATAATGTATAAAACAGAGAATTTGCAAGAGTTTGTTTTACTTTTACCCCTTGTGATTTTATATTTCTTCTTCCCAAAATGAAAAAGGAAAATTTGTAAGATTTAAATGCTATTTATTTAATGATCATTTAAATAAAGTTTATTCAAGTAAAATTGCAACAGAGTATTTAATGTGTAGTTAAGAATTTTCATTATGCCAGAATTACTTTAGCAATATTAAATTAATAATGAAAGCTTTCTCATTGTGTTTTTCTGCTTTAGGAGAAAATTTGGGTTTTAATTTCATTTTGTTTAACAATAGAATATTTTTCCTAGTTTTTGGCACTAATAAAGAATTTGAAAATGAGGAAAAGCGCAAATTGATAAATCTATATATTTACACAATAATCAATACATTATTAAATTAATCACTATTAACATAAAATGAATTAGCTGGATTAAATCATCTTATTTTCTTATTCATAGAATATAACAATTTAGAAAGAATAGAAATAAAATTGGTTTAAATTCCTAGTCTTTGTAGTGTAAGATCAGATGCCACATTCAATAAAGCAATTGTTAATGCATCAAATCATGGCAGAGATACTAAGGAGGCAACAATGTTAGGAAAATCAAATATCCTTTAGAAAGACCTGACTTTCACATTTGCATAATAAAATCATTTTCCTATTGGTAACATTTCTTCTTTCATGATGTCAGAACTTTCATGTCATACTACCTTGCTGTCACTGTTTAAACTTTTTTTTCTCATTTTTATTTTATGTGCTGGATGCTTTTCCTGCATGTGTTGCTGTACACCGTGAGCATACATTATTTGCAAAAGCCATAAAAGGGCATTAGACAATCTGGAAATAGAGTTACCAACTATCATATGCTGTCATAGGTTTGCTGGGAACCAAAGCAGGCTTGTGTGCAAGAGCAGCAAGTGCTCTTGACAATTGAGACAATTCTCAAATCCCTCTCATAATTCCTTAAAAATACAACCTTTGAATGGTGTCAGATTGAGAACTGTTTTCAGCTCACAATCACTGAAAAACATGTTCAACTTAGGGAACACAAATATTAGCCTACCACATCTTTGGAGATAGAAAGATTTAAAGCTTTTATTTTCTTTAGAATGCACCAAAATGCTATCTTTTATAATGATGGTTATGGATCAAGATTTTGTTTTGAGCACTAAAGTAGTATGAAATTTGAGCTTGCTAGGTTTAAGGCATTTATTGTAAGGAACTAAGTTCCCTAAAAGATTTAATTACCATCTTAAATGAATGAGATCCCATATATGTAAGGTAGATATGTCTATAATCTGTTCCTAACATCTATCTATCTATCTATCTATCTATCTATCTATCTATCTATCTATCTATCTATCTATCTATCATCTATCTATCATCTATCACTCTATCTATAATCTGTCTAACTACCTATTTATCTATATCTTTTATCAACTGTCTATTTATCATATTTTATCTACTGACCTATTTGCTCATCTTTCTGTATTTTTAAGGATGTACAGTAGGAACTAATTTAAAAGATGTAAATACTTTCACTATTGGATAGTGTTTCTTTAACATGAACTGCACCCACAAAAACTTTATATTTTGAAAAAAAAGTTTACATTTCTGGAGAGCCACACTACATTATATGTGTACATTTTCAAAGTTATCTGCAATAGATATAATGTAGTCACATATAAACAACTGAAAGAGTTAAAAGAAAAAGCACAGTAGTAAGAGCCATATCTCATATTCTCAGGCAGTGACTATTAGAACTATGTATGAATTTACTACTACTTAGGCTCCTGTGGTTATCTAGGCAGATAATTCACTGGGATTAATTAGCTACTTAATATAATTATAACTCTGTTCTTAATGCTCCACTACCATGAGAACATCTTAAACCTTCCTTTATATGGAAAGATTCAGACACATTAGCAAATATGATTTAACACTGATGAAGAGTGTTGTCTGAGGTTGGGGCATAATCTGCTTTTCCACTCAGCATGTGTAAAAGAGATAAGGGCCAGAAGAGGTTGGCACAGTGATATCCACCACGTTGTTAAAATTCTAGCATGCTAAATATTACAGTTTAAGATATTTATACAAAATTATAATGCAAATCACATTATGGGTGAATCCATTATTTATAATTTTCTACATTGCAGTAATTATTTTGATCTGATAATCTTTGTAAGGGTTGGACTTTATTTTTTTAAGGTTAATGCATTCTTTTTGGAGCTTAAGCCATGTGTAATACTGAGACTTAGTATAACAATCCTCTTGCAGAGTAAGGCAGGTTTGTTCAGAAATAAGCCTATTTGTTATTTCACAATCAAAACAAAAGGCAACATATTGTATCTGTTTATTTTTGTCATTAACGACTACTGAGAGTATGTGGAAGTGCGGATCATTTGATTCACACCTTTCTAAATGACTCAATATAGACTAACTTGTTGTCTAACAAGTAACACATTCAAGACAGCAGTTTGAAACACAGAATTGAACTATTTATTTTCTAAGTGTTTTAACTCAGAATTATTCTATTACGTACCATTATAAACAATGTTTTACCACAAACTGTAGTTTTCAGTCTTTTTTTATTCACAGCTGTTTTGAAAACTAAGTTATCTTTATTTTATTCAAAAAATTAGATAAGCTTAGAATCTAATATGCTAGATTTCCCACCAGGTATATACATAGATATATAAAAAGTTAAAATAGAATACTTGCATTGAGAGAGATTTCCAGATTAAAATATGGCAGCCCCAGCAGTATATAGAGCCATATTTCTCAAGCCTGGGAAATACAAAAAAATCAATAAATTAAGAAAACAATAAAATGAAAAAACAGATGGAGTGAATTTAGGAAAACAAAAACTCTATCCATAGAAAAGTATGATCTATGATAAGACTGGTTATATTAGGTTGAATATACAAGATAGAGTTCAGAAATGAAAGTTTTTAATTTAATTTATTTCGTGGTCCTTTTTTTCTTTGAAAAAGTTTCAGGACAGCCTTAGTATGATACTCTCTTTAGAGATGTCAGTGCACTTGAGATTTGTGGTAGAAAGAGAGGAAGAAAATAATTCTCTCTAGTTATTTTAATTAGAGACTTTGAGTCCAGTAATAGGCATAGGGAGATGTGTATGTAAGTATATACATAAATCAAGGAGAAATCAAGTCCTTTCCTTCTATTCTCAAAGGAATGATTAGTAAACTTCAGATTAAACCCACATATTCATGAATCCTTTTCCTCTTGGCTGCTCTTTGAATCAGCCTGTCTGCCCTTGACATATGTGGCTGACAAAGAATAGTAGACCGTAGCATGCTAAAGGAGGGGAGATTTATAACTGTTTAAGAGAACCTGGTCATAAAAACAAACAATACAAGGATGCAGTAAAAAGGTTTTATGGAGCATTTCACACATTATGGTAATCCTTTATGAGAGAGAGAGAGAGAGAGAGAGAGAGAAAGAGAGAGAGAGAGAGGGCAAGAGCGAGAGAGAGAGAGAGAGAGGAGAGAGAGAATTATCAAAAGTGCCTATGAACACAAAAAAGTATTTTTTATTCATGTGTAGATTTTCTCTGTAAGCACAAATATGCCCCATACCATTGTAATATGGAGGAGTAAGAACACCTGTTATTTCTAAAATACTTTTTAAGAATGGTGTAATTGCCAGATGCCAGATAGAGCCAGCTTCATTCATTGTTATATTCTGGTTACGAAAATACAACTTTTAATAACTTAAGAGTCTATGATAGCATATATGTATCTAAACGTAATGTAAAGTACAATTAGATGTGAAGCTGAAAATCAATGTAATATTTACATTTGTATCACCTCCATGATTAATTTAGAGCAAGTACAATAAATCTAAATAAAAATACAGATAGAAAGTAAGTGTTCATCTGGGTTGACACTGATAGTCAAAGGATGTGCTTCATTCCTACAACTGTTAAAATTCAAAAATGAGTAAAGACATCTGCTACTAGTCATTGTTAGAGGACTGGTGACATGTTCTGTGTCATTTTTTCAAAGGGGAAGGGCCATGTTCTGCACCAATAACTTTAACATTACTTGGTCCAAAGAAAATTTCGACATTATTCCAAAATATGATTATCTACTTAAATAATTTATATTATAAGATCTTGTATTTTTTAAAATTAATTAAAAAACTAAATCCTAAAAGGCACCCAATAATCTTCCTGGCCAATCATTGTTAACCATGTGTTATAAGATCTGATCTTAATCACTCTATGTTTAGCTGCTTCTGTCATTCTTAATTTTTTTTCTGGTCAATTTCATTTTTTTCAGTGTTTCTCTATTTTATCCCCCTGAAAGATCTGAGGTATATTTTGTAGTATGTTACTTAAATTGGCTACATTTGATGTGTTTAAACTAATTGAGCCTAATCTCTGAAGCTTAAGAATATCACATGTGATTAATCACTAACTCCCTTTATATGTTTCTCAGAACACCATGAAAAACTGAAAATAAAAAGATTCAGCCAAATTCCAGCATTTCACTGATTGCATAAGACATGGAATTTTCCTACGTGCATGTTAATTTTCTAGTGCACAAAAGCTTGACTTTCCACTCTATTCAATACTATACAGTTGATTTCTGTAGCCCCCTAATTGATATAGAAACTGACCACCCATTCTGCTAATAAGTCTAGGCTTTCCTCACTCCTGATGCACCTGCTCTATAATGGAGGTCCCCATGAACCCTGCTCTAGGACAAGATACAGGTTCATTCATGTTCTCGAACAAGATACAAGTTTATCAGTGGTGGAGCTCTTACACACAGGTTCCTTTGATAACAAAGGCCTCTGTAAAGAATTCAATGAACATCGATATGGAAGAGTTAAATAGAACAGCATAGTTGGGACAAATCCCCAACATCTGTTCTGGCTAAGGAGGTTCTGCACTCATTCATCTACCTACATACCCCCCAAGACTGCACTTTTGTGATTTTTTTGTAGAAATTCCATTACTAGCATGACTGATTAAATCATTAGCCATTATGAATTAACTATACTACCAACCACTTACCCTCCCTGGAAATCAAGAGGGCAAAATTTTAAGAAAGTTCTCATCTAGTAAATCTTAAGGAAGTTCTCATCTAGTAATCACTTGACAGGCTCCCAGAGCAATCATCTCCGATACTGAGAATAGCCTGGAGTGATTTAGTCATCACCTATCTCATTAGCACACATACTTCTATGAAGTTTTGCACTCTTAGTACCATTTCTACTTTATTCATTCTTTAAAAAAAAATCAGTTATGTGACTCACGGTTAACACTGTGATAAGAGGCCCCTTATCTTTTCTTTTTAAATCATCGTTGCTGTCCTGATGATTTCATTAAATCCTATGGATTTCCATAACAAGTGCATACAATCGAACTTCAAGTCCAAAATATAAAAACAAAATAAAAGCAAAAAGATTGAAACAATGAGACTTCCATTTTGAAGTCTTTGAATCAGTCTTTAAGAAATCTCCTGATCCTACTTTGAAATAAATAATTGTCACAGACAATATTTATTTTTACCTGAGTTAACAGAACACACCAGACTATTTTCACATAGTTTAATTTTATTTTTAATGAGAGTGTGTTTTAACATTACATTAAGTCACCATAGTGTTCAAATATTAAGTTGCATGCAGAGGATATAATGTGAAAACATAGAAATTCAAGGGCCATGTAGTTTCTCTTAAATTGCCTTCTTTATTCTTTTTAAATAGAGTAAAATATATTAGAAAGAGAAAGTCATCATTTAATAAATGATCATTTCAGTCAAATATTTGTGATTAAGACATTTATATTCTGAGCCATAGATTAGATGACAAGTTCAGGATGAACTGGCATTATTGGGTCTACTTGGAACATTGTAATTGGTAGGATGACTATCAGACTGGTATTTTTATAGTTGAGTAATACCCCAAGGCATATCAATTGATATCCAGACATGTCCTGGTGAGATATTAAGCATGCTTCGCTGTTATAAGAAAAACATTATTCTTGAATCTAGAGTAGTGGATCTACATAGAACAAGTAAAATGCTCCATCAAGGACACAAAATTTAGAGGTAAGATTTACATACTTAGTGGGGAAGTAAATTAATATATTTTGTGTAC
The DNA here is from genome assembly GCF_950005125.1 of Chionomys nivalis. Classification (NCBI taxonomy): domain Eukaryota; kingdom Metazoa; phylum Chordata; class Mammalia; order Rodentia; family Cricetidae; genus Chionomys; species Chionomys nivalis. The sequence goes on from NC_080088.1 coordinate 18,065,449, forward strand.
ACATATCATGTATGCATACTCTAAAAGCATTATAATATTTACTATTATTTATTCACTTATTATTCATTCACCTAAAAATGAGGTTTATGATTAAAATGAATCAACCCTACAAAAATTTATATGAACATTCCCTCTGACAAAAGCAAGCCTCGATATGAACTTGAAGGCTTTTGAACAACAACATATAGCACATGAAACATTAAACTTTTTTAGGAATCTATTCACTCTACTGTATCTTGAGCCATTTTATTCATACTATGGTTGCCAGTTGAATAAATAAAACATATATTTAAATTTGATTCAAGATAAAAATGCCTTTTATTGTAGCAATATAATATTGAGTCTGCATCAATATTAAATTAATGATTTGTTCTTTTACCAAATTTCTTTTTTAACTATGAGTCATATATTTTTGTATCTTTTAATCTGATGACAGGCATTTTCAAAATATCAGGCCACTCTGAAATGTTTACTTATGTAATATTTATCTGTTAAGAACTTACTTTGTAAAAACAGTATTAACATGCATTCAAAATCCATGAGCAACAATAAATACAGTTTTTATAAGAGTTTAATTGTTTAGTAAGGAAGTAGCAAAGAAAACTGGTGTCTCTAGACAGTCTGAATTCTGCAATAACTACTTTAGTAAATGCCAGGATGTGGATGTAGTGTCACTTTGGTCATTCTTGGGATTATGGCAGTTATCTGAAAGGAGATTCTACCTAACTTAATTTAGAGACAAGAGGGTTTAACTTGATTAAAAGGCAAGAGCGTTAAACCTGCTAAGTTTTCAGTATATTGTACACTAGCAATATAGAGTAATATAGAGTGAGTTATTTGCAATGGATAGAAAACTATTTCTTGGGCTAGGCCTATAAATTAGTAGTAGATTATTTAAAACATGAGAGAAGTTCTGTGGTTCAAATATTATAGTACATTAAATAAATAGCAAATATTTTGTTACAGGAAAAAATATTTGTCTTTGTTAATGGATTCCTGTCATTTATTATTACATCATATTTTTCTTAATACCCATACTTGTATTACCTGCTCCCCTACACACATTTTACTACAGTGAGTGTGCTATATTGGCATATCGTATTAATTCTTTGTGTATTAACAACTGTAATTTTTTAAACTGTATTTTTATCATATAGTGTAACAGTTTCTTCTGTTCTTCTGGGATTTCCTTTATTCTTTCTCTTTCTTTCTTTCTTTCTTTCTTTCTTTCTTTCTTTCTTTCTTTCTTTCCTTCTTTCTTCCCTTCTTTCTTCCTTCCTTTCTTCCTTCCTTTCCTTCCTTCTTTCCCTTCTTTATTATCAATAATATCAGTTAATATAAATATCATTATCAGTTAATATAATCCTTTTATAAAAGATAACAAGTGAAACTGAGAAATTATATCTAAACTAAGCTTAATGGAAAAAGTCAAAATGACTATTTTGTGTTCTTCGTATTCCTACTAAACTCTCTAATGACAACAGGACCAGTATTATTTAGAAGATACATATAATGAACAAAGAAGATCTGCAAACTCATGAATTTCAAAATTATCCTCAAATTGTAGTTTTCTTTAAAAAGAAAATCAATGAGGGCATTTGTACAGCACCTGTCCAATTGGAATATAGGTGGTGAAGCATTTTGTTCCAATGAGAAAACTGGAGAAATGGAAAATGTGATGAAATAATTAATGTTCTTGTCTGCATGGTATGTTGCAAGGTGAGCCAGACTACTTGCTCATCTTGACTGGTTGGCTAGCTAAGCCCCGAAATAACCACACAGAAACCGTATTAATTAAAGCACTGCTTGGTCCATTAGCTCTAGCTTCTTATTGGCCAACTCTTAAATTAATTTAACCATTTCTACTAATTTGTATGAAATATTTCTTCATCCTGTTAAAGTAATGCTTATGTATAGAACCCAACTATCATTATTTTTAAAATTACACTATTTTAAAGCTACTCATAGTAACTCGTACCCCTTAATGAACATATAGGAACAAATGTTTTAGTTCCTTACATCATCAGCATGATAGGCATGTTTCTCTAACATCAGTGGTGACAAGTATCTTTTATTGGTCTTCAGATAAAGTTGCTTACTAGTCATTATCAAAAACACAGGCTTAGTTAAGTTAGAGGTTTCCAGATCCCCAGAAACATTACTTATCCCACCTTTATATTAATTTTAATTTTGACATTGCTTGAGACAAGACACAAAAAAACTTCATTTCTTCATAAAGAAAGAGTTCATAGAAATTTTAAGAAGATAAAGAGAGATCTGAGTAAATGAATAAACATTAAGAATCTGTGTAGATTTAGTGTCACTATTTATTTTGATAGAGGTAGAATATGTGGTTAATAAAATTGTCAGAATAAATTTTATGCTTTTTATGGTTTCACTATAAAAGTTAGAAACACTAAGATTTCTTTTGTATCTTACCTTAAAGCAATGCCATAATTTATATGAACTTTTATAGACACTTAAGTATGTCTTACATTTAAAAATATAATTTATTCTAATACAGACACAGGTTTGGCCCAGGAAATGTACTATATAATCTTTTGGTACTTTCTTAAAATTGTTGTGTATATTGAAATTTTCTGTGCAGGAATGAGAGTCTTCTAAAAGATTTTTACAAAAATCTGACTGGACATAAATTCATTCAATACTATTTTCTTAAAATGCTAAACAATTTAATCTAGGTAGACAGTTTTCAAATAATGAGCACAGATGGGAGAAAAGCAAGTGTTCCATATTCACTATTATTGCTCTCTTCTGAATATTGAACCATCACTCCCACACTGTGAAATAAATGGGTTCCTGCCTCCTCCCGAGTCTTATTTCTGTGACTTTATTTAGTTGAGTAATAATAGAAATCCAGCATGATTTCCTGTGTAGGATATAGAAAAGAAGAACAAGAAAATGAGGTAGGCTATTGAAAAGAAAACAGAAGAGAAAAGAAAATACAGGGAAGCTTGATGTTGTTCCAAGAGAAGCCCTATGTGTAATCCACAAGCACATATACTGATGCCCAGTATCACCTCCCACTTTTCTGTGTGAGGTGTTATTATCTGTTTTGATTTTACTTTACCAGTTTGCAAGTCCCTTTCCTGATTTCTCGTTTGAGGTGGTAGCATAAAATCCATAAGTAATATCCATCCAGAAAGTCAGTCCCAGTAGAAGGATCCTGAGGGCAACAGCTCATTAGTCTTATCACCACACTGGTCCACTTACAAATAAAGTTTAAAATAGCCACCTGAGGGCTTAAAAAATTAAGCCCATATCACTGATCAGCAGTCCCCAGAGAAATATTTAAAGATGGTAATGTAAATCAAGAAACGATCATGCAGGCAGGCACACACACACACACACATGCACACACACATATATGCAAATTTAGAAGCATAGATATTGACAGTTATGTCTGGGTAGAAGAGCCAAGCATAAGTACTACTTAAAATTGTGTACAAATTAAATATTCACAGCATCAGTAGAAATGACTTAGATGCAATTGCCACCTTTGTGCTGAGCTATTAACTCCCAGCTACTTATTCCATTGTCAATGTGTCTACTGCGATGTCTGCTGCTCTAATACATCTCTGCCAGGCACGAACAACAATAGAGAGAAATGTTTGCAGTAAAACACATAAAAAGGAGTCAGAAGTAACCCAGGGAAATGGTGTCACTTTCAGCAAAAGTCCTTTCACATCCAATGAACAAAGTTTAATTTTCTTCACCATTTAATATATCAGAACAATCATCTCCAACCTTCAAGTTCTTCTTTCACTTATAGGAATAAAAAGAGGATGGGAGACACTGACAATATGGAAAACTAATTTATGACAATACACACTTTTTTTATTCTTGACAATTTCATACACAGCCATAAGGAAATGTGATTGTAGGTACCTTTCAACTTCTCTCATAAACCCCCAATATGTGTTTCTCAATACTTCACACTTTTTTTACTAGCCCCGTAAGTCCAGTAAGTATTGCTCTACTGACATGGATATGGAATTATTCACAGTACCATGGAAGTTCTATCCATGACCACATCTGTTGGAGGAGAGAGCTGGTTGTTGGTTCCCAGACACTTAGCCCCTAAATAATTACACAAAAACTGTATTAATTAAATCACTGCTTGGCCCATTGGCTCTAGCTTATTACTGGCTAACTCTTACATATTAATTTAACCCATTTCTATTAATCTGTGTATTACTGTGTGGCTGTGACTTATCGGGCAAAGTTCCCAGTATCTGTCTCCTGTGACTCCATGGCTCTCTCTGACTCTGCCTTCTTTCTCCCAGCATTCCATTTATTTTTTCCCTCCTAGTTCTGTTCTGCCTTTGCCATAGGTTCAAAGCAGTTCTTTATTCATAAACCAAGAAAAGCACAACATGGAAGGACTTCCCACACCATACATCCTCGATAAGAGTATCAAAACCGGAAAGTTACTAACTGCCCATTGCTTTGATGTGCTTTATCTGGCTAGTTAGAATACCACAATGTGATATTTTAAACAATAAGCTATTTTCTCAAAACTCTGAAGGTTAGAAGTGTAAAATCAAAGTGTAAATAGTGCTGTTTCCTAATAAAGATTTTCTTCATAGCTGGAAGAGGAAAGAAATTTCAACCTTCCCTCACATGGCTTTGGCCTTATTACTATTATTTTTTAATTGAGTCTCTATCCTTTCATGTTGGGGGCTGTTCCTTTGTTCTGGCTGCCCAGAACCAAAATCAACATATGGAAACTATATTATTTGCAATACTGTTTGGCCAGTATCTTAAGCATATTTTTAGCTATCTCTTATATCTTAAACTAACCCATCTCCATTAATCTGTGTATCACTATGTGGCTGTGGTTTACCCAGTGAAGTTCCATCCTTGACATCTGTCTCCAGCTGTGGGGTTACATGGCTTCTCACTGACTCTGTGTTCTTTTTCCTAGCATTCAGTTTAGGTTTCCCTCCTGGCTTTACTCTGTTAAACCATTGGCTGAACGCAGCTTTATTCATTAACCAATAAAAGCAATACATATATAGAAGGACCTACCACACAACTTTCAGGAGGAGAGCTGAATGGTTTCATTGAATAATTTTCTGCTCAAAACCCAAAAATATCTTGCTCCAAAGACACCAATGTTATTAGATAAGTCTCAACATACACACTATGATGACATAAACAGAATAACCTCAGGGGTGTCGATGGGATCTGATGTTGGAAATATTTGTTGACTTCTTAGTTCTTCCCCATTTTTTTTCAGTTTCATTCTTCAGTGTTCAGTTTCTTATCAGTAAATAGAGAGTAGAAGTAGAAGAATGATTATATTACTCGGTGCTTTGTGAATTAAAAAAGACAGGTACCTAGTGAAAAGTTCTTATAAATACAATTTTATTTTTTTATAACAACAGTGTATTCAGAGTGAGAAAATTGAGCTTTTTGTGTGGAACAATTATTTCCATATGCATGAGGACACAATCTTGTAAGTTTTGTACCTTTGCTTTCATGTCAGTAGAATTAGGAAATGCTTGTCATAATTCATTTATCACAATTATGGTGTTGAAAAGTAAGTGAAAATCTAAGTCATAGCATCTGGTTCTGAAACAGAATATTTACCCATATTAGTGAAAACAAAAGCAAAATCTAAAGACATCACATAATGGATTTATAAACAGCTTTTTACCAAAACTGTCTCTTTGTCACAATAGAGTTCCAAGTTAAAGAACAGAGAAAAAGTAACTGAGGGATGTGCATGTTTCAATCTCCAGAATATTTGTGCTCCCACAGGACTTGAAGGCAGGATCACACCTAATGTAGAAAGCATTCTCTCTCACCAGGTCTTTAACATGATATTGAAGTTACCCAGATATCCTTTTAGAGATGTTCTAAAAGGGACCCAATTGCTTTCCATTAACTTACCACTTAAAGGGTCCACCAAGTCACAACAGCACCTTAGTCTAGGAACTAAATCTCCAATACTGTACTTGGTGTATTTGCAAGTGTGTTTATGGGTATGTGTGCATATATGTACAGTCAGAAACTATAGGACAATGCCAGGGTTCTTCCTCGGCTACTCTGTAACTCATTTTTTTCTATGTTTCTTTCTTTCTTTTTCTGAGACACAATGAACCTGACTCACTGAACCTGGCAGTAACTGTTTGGCTGAACATGCTCTCAAGTGAGCTCCAAAAATCTCCTTGTCTTATTTGCCTCTTTCAGATTCTGCCCCATTGCCCATAATTTATTTAATTACATGGATTTGAACCCATTCACTCACTTGAGATTTGCACTTAATTGTGTCCATTCAAAATGTGTATGTTAAAACTATCTACAACATGAGTGTCTTTGAAGCAGAGTTCTTTGAGGAGATAATCATGAAAAGAAAAGCCACAAAAGACTTACCACAAAATAACTTCTTTGACAATCATTCTGATGACTAAGCTGACTCCTTAGTCTTTTTGTCAATATACTTTGATGTATTTTATGTTTATAAATCTCTGATTCAAATTCTGTTTTCCTTTAACCCAAAGCAATAATAGCAGCCGTATCTATAAAGCTAAAGTGTTTTTCTCCAGTTTTAATAATTAAAATAACCAAAGGGGCTTCTGTACCTTAGGTTATGTTTTAAGAAATTAAAATGTAATTATCATTCTTCAGGAAAAAGTTTGTGCTGTTGTGCCCCAGGTAATTTTAAGAATTTTACCAAGTATGAAAATGTATTCTTAGGTATATATTCATTACAATATCAAGAAAATGTTGTTATTGCAATACAGATAATGATATATGCTGAGAAGGCTGTAATGGGCAGAACAAAAACAGAAGGGGTCCCCACTTTCAGAAAGCAGGTCCAAACTGGAAACTTCTGGCACCATCAAGTTACAATATTGAACCTAAAGGCATATTTAATAACTGTAACTGGATACTACAGAGGTGTCCTCGTTTAATAGGAAGAATTTTATGACTAGAAATTATAAGAGAAAATCTTCACACTAACCATGTAAAACCAATCTAGTTTAATCTAGATTGCCCTGATTTACAGAGCAGAATTCTATATGAGGAAGTTGCATGCAGAGTGGCTCAGGTAGATGAGCAAGTACTCTTTCAGAAGGAAAATCCACGTACTCTTGTCAAATACGGGCAGTTGCTCTGCTACTGATAAGTTGACTGAGACCCATGCAGCTCATGAAATAAAGTTGTCCATTTCTACTCTGATCTAAAGGTTCATTTTTAACCTGCTTGTAAGCCACCCTTATGCACAAATAATCTGACTTTCCAATACTGTTTAGGCTACACCCAGCACAATGTCTTCTCATTGGATTGTGTTCTTCCCCAGGAACTTACATATAAAGAAATAGTCAAAATAATATACCATATATCAGTATCTTCCAACATTTTCCCATGAACTTCTCTTACACGGCCATGATTTCAATTTTTTTTTTCAATGTAACACAAATACAAGGGGAGAGCAATGAAAGACATAATGACACACCACTAACTCAATTTCTTAGAGAAGCTTTCCCTGTAGTTTATCCACTTTTCCTGCAGTGCACAGTGGTTGGATTGGTGGTGTTGCTGGCAATTGGCAAGCATTATCGACTTCGTTTAGAGTATGATGTAAGTGTTCCTTCATTTCTATTTTTAGGTTTTCATTCTTAAGTAAATTCCTACAGAAGCCTTAAACCTTATCACCTGTACTCAATAGAAGTCTAAATCTATTGACAAAAGGAAAGCTTTTCATTATTTTTTTCTTTCTGTTTTTAAACTTGTAGGTGAACAAACAGATACTTCTCTCCTCGAGTGAATCAAAGTCTACCATCACTAGATTCCTACCAGTAAATACTTTGCAATTGAAGTAATGCTTCATTTGTTTTCCTTCAATTCATTTAGACTTTCAACTAAAGGGTTACAACTAAAGGGTTACATCTAAGGGGTGACAGAAACAACTCAATAAAGATCAATTTGAAGGCATTACTTACAAGTAAGTCAGTTTAAACATATTGCATTTTCTTACTCCTGTGACAAATTGCTGACACAACCTTAGGCTCATTTTCTATTGCTGATCATCTATGCAAGAGTATTTGCAAACTTATGATCTGAGAAATCTCAGGACACCCTACAAAAATTGAGAAAACTGGAGAGGTAGGGAAGGGAGCAGAGAAAAATGTAGAGATCAAAAAAAGTCAATAAAAATTGAGAAAACTATGACTATATTCAAATTATATTATAGTAAAATAAAAATGTTTAATCTTTATTATTAAAATTTACATACAATTAGTGTGCTATTAGTTAACTTAATTAATATTTATTAGGAATTTATATTCTTCTTCCATAGCTTTTCAACTTCCATTTATTGCAAAGAATTGCATTGTGAACTTGTGCAAGTTAAACTTGGATGTTGTTACTTTTAGATACAATACCAAAGCTCTAACATTTAAGTGAAAAACTTGATAAACTGGACTTCATTTAAATAATTCTGTCATGAGGAAGTTATTGCAAAGAATGAAAAGTTAATCTACAATATTGGAGTATACATATATTAGAGGTGCATGTGTAAAGAAGTACTAGTTCTAGTACTAGCACATGTAATGGAAACATAGAAACTAAGGTGCAATAGGAAGAAAATGCAGATTCCAAGTAAAAAATAGACTAAGCCATTTCAATAAAAATTTGAAATAGTAAATGACTAAATGAAAGATATGTTAGATCACGGAACTCTTCTTAGTTGAAGACTAAATACATTGACATGGATCTGTACAAAGTGTATAACACTCAACATCGAAAAACCTGGACTATATCAAATGTACTCTAAGATGAAGAGACACATTAATTGGTTTTTTGTTTGTTTGTTTGTTTGTTTGCTATATATTCTTATGGGGTGTCTTAACTTTCTCTAAATTTTTAAATTTGTATGTATGTATTTGTGCACACACATAAACACGTATAAACAAAAGTGTGATGCTCATATTTGGATGTCAAATGTCATCCTAAATTTTAGTGTTTCTTCTGTTTCTTGAGACAACAGAACGAGCACTATACTAATTTGTGTAAACTGGCTGACCAGTTGAGCTATGTAGAAACTCAGGTCTATGCTTCCTGTGGCACCAGGACCAGCAGTCAAGTCACCACTTCCCTTGGCTTTTTATATAAGTCCTGTGAATGGAATTGAGGTCTTCATACTTATGCTATAAACACTCTGCCTATTGTGTCTTCTTAACACCTCAACTCATCATTTCTGTGAACCCTGCTCTGATCACCAAACTCAAGCCTATTTAAATACAAAACAAAATCTCCAACACACACACACACACACACACACACACACACACGAGTGATATTAACTTCTCAAAAACTGAAAATCTACTAACAGACTAATTTCATTGACAATAAACTTAAGGATAAATTCAAAACAATTTTACTTTCCAAAGTAAATTTTATAAAACATAATACCAGAAAACATTTGTAACTGTGATTATTTTCATGATTACAAATGAAGAAAAGATAGAATGCCAAGGAATAGATGGCAGTTACATTGCCATTAAGATTTCAACCTTTCATAGTTTTCTTGTCCCTCACTTACATGGAAGGGCTGTAATCAGAATAATTAGTCATAGTAAATAGTCACTATTAGTTTTAACACAGCTATCCTATAGTTATTATTGGTTAGTTTATTTTGTTTGGCTTTTTGCCTAGTTTACTTTGTTTGATTTTCACATAAGCCCATCTCCCAAACCGAAAACAAGAATGATAACAATATGTAGCTTAGAGCAGAAATTGTGATTTCATTGGCTATTCTGTTAAGTGCTCATAAGTACCACAGCACTGCAAAGCTGAATTTGTTTTTGTCAGAATAAAACATTAAGAGTAAGCAAGAATAATTCTAGATGAAAAGAGGCAGCCCCTGGGTAATTTGCAAACATTCCAGATCGTTTTCTTCTTCTAATAGTTAATTTATATTCTGAGTAGATATACAGAGCTTCCTGGGGAATTTTATTTAAGAACAATGGACTGTGGTTGCAGCCCATGACTTCCATCTGCCTCTCATCTCACGATAGAAAAGGCAGAACAATTACTTGTGGAGTGCTTAGTGGTTTTAGGACCATGTGAAGAATGTAATAAGTCTCTGAATAATTTCCTCCTTGATGCTGCAGGTGGAGAATATATTCCATTTAAAATATTCCCTGCATAATGATTTTTGTCTTTGGAAAGATGTTACTGCACAGTATCAGGGGTGACGTTTCCAACCTTGGTTACATGTTCTTTAGTCCTTGCTGAAATCTCTTGTTTTCTTTAATTGTGCTCTTTGTTGCGTTAGAGTCACAGTGACTTCTCGCTGTCATGTCTTTCTGTCTGAGTCCCAGAAAATGAGTTTCTGTTATTGTTCCAACTTCTCACATTAGAAAGTTTCACTTTAATTATCATGTAATTTGAAAATCTAGGACTTTAGAACTGCTGTGTAAGAGGAGAAAAATAGCCTCCCACACTGTGTGAAGATTTACTGGGAAAGAGAAGTTACACCATCTCTTCCCTCTGCTGAAACCTTTGGAATTTTCTAAATTCCTCAGACCATAGGATGTCTCCTCTAATAATGGCTTGAAAGAATCACTATAATCTTATAACATAACCCCATGTTCTATAATACTCTTTCTAGGTAGCTTTATAACAGCCACACCAACTATGAGCCATGCTAGTCTGCACTATGCGGTATCACAGCAAGCCTCTGTACTCCTCAAGAACAGCCTGACTCCAGAGAACTCACAGGCATCACCCCTGATCCTTCTACATAGGTCTTACAGAGAGCCGGCTGCATCACTCATTCTTGCTGTTTCACCTTCTTTATATATTTAGAATCTGTTCCTGAACAGTCTTCTCCCACACACACTTCTACAGTACAATATAGTTTAACTTTCAGAGTTCTTGATATTTCACCTGGTGGGGAGAAATGCACACAGTTTGTGTCCTGGTTTACATTCTCTAATCAACTAGCCTGAAGTAAACATCATAGCTCTTTTCATTATCTAATGGTGCAGGTTTTGTTTTATTTTTACCATGTAAGCAGGTATTTCTGTATTCAGTGCTGGTCAGTTCTCGGAGAGCACATCAGTTCACTCTGTTAGAGACAGATGTGACAAGAGGTCCATAGCCTTTATCCATTTAATAAGGGTTATCTTAATATATTCTGCTGCTTCTTTGGGCCTGTGAACTCATTGTCTAGCACAAATTTTTCAGCCCTTGATACTGTTACCAGGGGAGATGTCTATAAATGAATGAAGAACTGCCTGACGTGTCCTAATGCACAGCAGCATTCTGATTGGATAATCTGTGGACTATAATTCACTCTTATAAAATTTTCTTCTCTTAGGTTCCTAGCCTTGTGTATAGAGACCTGTTAAGTGTTTGCATAGAAAACAAACTATACATACTTTATTTCATGATTTCCTTGAATACTGATGGAACATAAATCAATTTGTTTCCTTCCAAGATATATCCTGGCAAGAACGTGTATATTGTAGAGAGATACCTAGGTGTCTCTTTAGCTATCAAAATACTGAGACAATGCATCTCAGGATTGTTTCAGTGGGTGGGAGAAGAAAACTGCTGAAGGCAGGTGTCAGCCAGAGGAAGAACGTGTCTACAGAAAAGATATTTTAGAATTCAGACAACTTATCAGACCCATTTTTCATGAGTGAAAGGAGATGAGACAATGATAGGCAAGAATGCACCTCGACAAAGTCAATTTAGCTATGCATACCTCCGACCAAATTAAAACTACTGTCTGACCCAGGAAACGGTGTTCAGGACAAGCCGCTGGCCCTCTTCTCTATGTAGCCAAATTGAGTAAATCTTCCCGTTCTTTCTTTTTTTCACTATTGTATGTGTTTTCAATTGAACTGTGGAGGCTAAGGAGCTGAACCTGGATCCCAGAGCCCAAGCTCTGACTCTAAAAGCAATAACAGCTATGAAAGGCAAGTTGTTTCAATTTCAACTCTTCTAGTTTGAAAGATAAAAGTCTTTCAAAATATATTTCCCCAAGATGTGCTCACTCAATACTTTGGATCATACTATTATGTTAATAAGATAAAATATGAATTTATATGAATTATATGTGATTTCAATAGACTTTAATGTGACATTTATTATAAATAACTCCCATATACAAATCTTTGGCAGTGATTGAAACGATGGGAATCCTTGTGCCAATTTCAGGACCGTGGTTATGGATGGTGGCTATCTCCAAAAAACCAGAATATAGAACTGACATCAAAAGGATAACAGTGTGTCCTCCAGAGGGAATCCTATGACTGCCAAAAAGAGAATCTGCTTTATGCTAATCTCCTTTCTCCTTTCTTATCCCTTGTGGAACCTAGATCTGTGCAGCAGCAGAGTTATGCTGGCAGTGTATCCAATAAACAGGATGAGAAATCTCTATCAGGCTCATAAAATAATAACGAAATGAGATGAGGCTTTATATTTTTTCCCTTGTGCATAAAGTGCAGTGGTGATGATGAATAAACATTCTTTCCCTTTGCCAGAAAATTTAAGGTAAAATCACGAAAATAAATTTGACTTTAAAAAGTGGAATATGTACAGCATTTCTCAGATCATAACTGGCATTGCCTTTGAATTCTTATTTAAAGACTGTGGATCAATACATTTCAAACAATTTTGATCTTTAAATATTTTGAACCTGCTAAGGTAGATTCTCAGAGTAGCAGGTGAGCGGATTAGTAAATTCGCATCTTGTCTGAAATTTATTCTCGTTTTAAAATAGGAAGAGTCACATGGCCTTATAATGTTAAATGAACCAAATTGCTTAATGAATCTCTCAGCAGAAGCTTGCCTAATTCAGATTTGCTTCTGTGACTCTTTATGGTCTAGATGGTATACACAGTTTTAATCTCTGCATTACATCATCAACATCTGAGATAATGAGGTTTTGACATATCTAACAGGGAGTAAATTAAATGAAGAAACCATATACACAAATCAAATTAGATTTAGATGTTTTTCCTACTTATCATCAAAATCGAAGGTGTAATTTAATATGGATTTCTGATTAAAAACAGATGGCTCATATCGTCTCTGAAAATGGGAGCAAAAACATTTCAGTTGAAAAGTGCTTGGCATTGTGCTAATATTTGATGATGAAGAAATGCTAAATGTATTTTGATTTTGTTTGCATTCATACTCTAAATGTCTGTTCACTAAAAAGTAACAAAGCAGAAGAGTATTTTCATCATTGCACAAATGATTCTAAGGATTAGTTTTATGAACTCTTTAGCAATATACCCTCATCCAGGCATACATGATAAATCCCCAGAACAAGTCTACGAAGGTCCATGTATAGGAAGAGTTTGGAAAGGTGCTGCAGTCAAGTACTGACACTTTTTCAGATGTTTTGGATTATGTGATTTTATGAGAACACTCATGACTCTGCACTTGATCTATGCATTTGAGTAATATTTCTTCTTGAATGGTAGGAATTAAAATGATGTTATCCAACAGAATACAACACACATAATATGATAATATATGTACATTATTATTTCCCAACAACAGCAACACATTCGCAGTTAGGAATATACTCCTTTGTTGGTTTGAAGGAGAAAAGGGGTTACCTCGAGTGCTGCTACAATGAAACGGCAAAAAATGCAGAACAGCTCCTGACCAACACCCAGCAAGTCACTGCAGTTCCTGGGCCACAGATTGTAAGTAGGTAAATTCTGCTGTCAATTACAGGAGATTAGAAGTCAGTTTCTGCCCAGTCAATCCTAAAGTGAGACTATAGTCTCTGGCAGGAACAATGTTGAAGGTTAAAGACGTTAAACCTGAGACTGCAGCTAACATAAGCACATGTTTGAAATGATAAATGAGTATTAAGTTGAGCTCATAGACTGGCAAAAATATGACTAAGCAGTAAGGGATGACTAATGTCATCATGCACCGCTCTACACTCCATCTGATAGTCATTGGCATTAGAGCAAGTCACAGCTTGACAATGGTGTTGTAGGAGGCAGATGTGGGCCCATCACAATGGCTCAGGGTCACACGGTGATGTTCAGCCCTGCCTGGGAAGGAACAGTAATGGAGACTTTGTAGAAAATGTTCTTTATATTAATTTTGCAAGTACTAGTGAGAATACAGGTTATATTTATCAAGCAGAAGGGTGCCTTGGAGGACCGTAGGGCATCTGTACATGGAGTGGCTTAGCAGGGTGTTATTTGAAGAACATTTGAGAGCATATCCCTAAAACAAAGAAGTAATTTTAGTTTAAGAGGTTGGTGCCTTGAAAAAGAGGTAGGCACGTATCTAAGAATAGCTTCCAAGTACATGACCAAGGGCAGATAAGTAGAATGAAGACAAAAGAATTTATGTTGGTTTTTAACAGGTAAAATCCCTATCTGGAAATTAATGAATTATAGAGTATAGCAATCTGTTTATTTGTACATAGGAAACAGTCCTACTATATATTTATGTGCTTTTAAAACATATAACCATAACATAACTTCTATGTAGGTTTTAAAGAAATCATAGTATTTGTAAATAATCTATTTTCTGAACTTTGGTAACAATTATGAGTATGTGTGTTTTTCCATATATATGTTAAGAAAAATGTGTTCTTTCATGCTGTTTAGTAAGCAATTATACAAAGTCAGGAATTTTCTTCAAGGCTTTGTTACACTTATAGTTTGTATTAACTTAATTGATTGCTTTAAGAAAATAGGGTAAAATTTCAAATGCAATGTTTTTCTCTTGTCATTTGATTTTTATTGTCTCTAATACAGAGAATATCTTCTTGGTTATTGATTGATATGCACGCTATTATTGATTTAACTTTACCTCTCTTAACATAGAAGTATTTAATTATTTTTTTACGCCTGGAAGATGGTAACAAGGCAGAAACTACAATTAGTTATAAATGTTTAAAGGAAAGAAAATGATCAATAATTTTGTTAGGAAAAATATGAAGATGAATATTGAAAAATTGTATAATGTTACAATGTTGTTTATAATGTGCTTTCAAATATATCTTTCATTCACATCGGTAAAACTCCATGATAGCAAAGACAAAGGTTCTAACAGATTTGGGGTTACAGACATTGCATAAACACCTGATGTCATCATCATTGTTTGTATGATTTGTTACAAATTCTGATTTGATATTTGACTGGCTCTCTTATGGATTTGAATATTAATGCAAGATTCTTAAATAAGAAAAGATAATGGTTTTGAAAGAGGTAAAGGATGTGTGAAGCACAGAGGGTGAAAATATGTACCTATGCTTATTAGCCTTGCAAGCTTTAGTTTCATGTCTTTGTGGATTTGCTGATTTCACACGGAGCAGGAATGGTATTCTGCATCCCCCATGTTCCCCTTTCCATTCTGCTCAGGTCTGATAGCAGTTAATTAACTGACTCTCTCACCCAGTATAGACCACAAAGCCCAAGGGAACCTTGAAAGCCAAGAATGTGGATAATCATGTATTCATGGGTCATACACAGTTTCTTCCTTATTCATTCACTTTTCTTTCCAGAATAGATTTCTTCTGTGGATTGAAAAGTCTATCATGCTTTACTTCACACTTTTAGCAGAAATAATATTAATAGCACTAGTGGGCAGAATCCCATCTAGTCCAGGTTGATTTCAAAATAAGGATGTACACGAGAAATACTCTCCACTCCTGATACTCCTGCCTCTACATGAGTGTTTGAATATCAGGTATGCACCACTTCACCTAAGTTGTGAAATGCCGTAGATGAAACTCAGGGTTTCTAACCCATCCTAAATCAATAATCTATTACCTAAGCCACATTCCTGCTTCTACTTCTTTCTTTAATTTTTATGCCTGGATAAACAAAAATACTGCAAAATGCCTACATGTGAGTATCTAAGTGTAGAAAAATAAATCCAAAGAGTTGTCGCTTATTTTATGTGCCATGAGAAGAGCAAGAGAAAGTCATGTTAACTGCAATTTCAAACAGTTAACAGAACAAACTTTCAGATGTTTCACAAGCTCCATAGTCAAAAGTGCAGTGAATGTAGGGACAGATAGCACTTCATCAGTTCCTTTGAACTTATTTTTATTTCTTTTCTTCCTCTGCTTCTATTTACCTCTTTAAGACCCCTTCTCAAAATATTTTGTTTACTTCTTGAGACAAGAGATAAAACAAACTGTTTACGTTTACATGTTATAATTGTAGGAAGAGGAACTGAACAATTCATATTAATGACAAAGCTAAGAACAGAAAAGATAATGGGCAGTTGCTACGATTCCTTTTACAAGCTCAGTTAGAGATATCTAAAGGGAAAACAATAATAGAATGTAATAATTCAGACCACCTGGGAGTGGTGGTACATGCCTTTAATCCCAGCACTTGGGAGGCTAAAACAAATGGTTATCTGTAAGATTGAGGCCAGTCTGGTCTTCAAAGCAAGTTCCAGGAAAATCTAGGCTACACAGAGAAATCCTGTCTCAAAACAGCAAAATAAATAAATAAACAAACAAATAAATAAAATAACTCAGAACAAATATTAAGATAATGGAAGGGTCTGGTAGTGACTCAGTCTTTAATTTCATGCAAATTCAACGTATTACAGGATCATGAGCACTTTTTATGTGCATTTTTTCTACTTTCACATTTTATGTTTTTGTTTCTACAGACACACTTTATATAAAAAGTATATTCAAATTTTGTTGTTTATTTAGTTTACATACTAGACTTCATCACTTCCTTTAATTGTTGCCTCAACAGTATGAAAGAAATAATGGCTTAGCATTAAAAAATGAAAAATGATTAAAAGTTGACATTGTCCAAAAATGAGATTTATAAACATGCTGTGCTAGAAACAGGAGAATATTTTTATTGTTTCCACGATGTCAGATTATAAAGTAAAAATAAGTTCAAAGTATAAAGAAATATACAAGCAACAATTTGCCAGATAATTCATCCTATTTTGGCAATTTGGCTGAGGCAATGTAGATTTCTTGATTCTGATCTTAATTACTAATAGAATCTGTCATGTCACACATTACATAACATAAAGTAAAAGTATATTTATAATTATGTATGTGTTTTTTCATAGTTGCTGGTCATAGAATGATTATGAGTTAATGATAATGTAGGAGCTATTTAAAAAGGTTTCCAATAAATAAATAAATAAATAAATAAATAAGTAAATAAAGTCAGGGAGTTGTGGCACCCGTTTTTAATCCCAGCACTCATGAGCAGATGCAGGCAGATCTCTGTGAGTTCGAGGCCAGCGTGGTCTACAAAAGCTATTTCTAGGACAGGTACCAAAGTTACACAGAGAAACCCTGTCTGAAAAGACAAAATAAAGAAATAATTAAATAGGGTTCTGATATGGACTGATAGATATAATCTGTACCGATAAGAATGTAACAGAGAAGTACTAATTATTCCTGATGTGTCAGCTTGCTTAAGTTTCCTGGATCACAACGATGAGGATTAAGATGACTCACTGCCCTCTTTGTACCCACCTTCTCCAGTAGTACCTAAAAATATAATGCTCTGATCCAACTTGGTTAAGTAGTGTTGTCTCTGCAGCTGACTCATCTTCATTTGTAAGCCAGATTCTCCTGTCACTAGCAGCTTTATGCCTACATCGCTCCTTATCACTCTCTTGGCTTTAAGTAGGTGCTAATTTCAACAAAGGCACCTTAATTTTTCCCTCCTCATTTCCAGACATACATTTTTATGAACCAGATGAATTTGGTGCAAGCAGAGCATCTGCTTAGGCTCAATTTCAGGGTGAAATAGATTCTAATTTGTTTCTTCCATTATTGTTTCATTTTATATAGCTAGAACCTTTTTGAAACTGTAATTAATAAAATAGATTTACATAAAAATTAAGTAAGGAGGCAAAGCAAGGAAGGGCCACACAATTTCTAGGTCTGTTTTTATATTGCTTTCATACCTTGCTGTCTTTTGATAAATTTGAGAATCAATTAAGAAGTACAGTATATGATTAAAGTAGTTTTAACTTGCTTTTAATCTATTATCCTTTGCCAGAATGCAGTAAATGTTTATTAAAGCTCAGATACTTAATATCAATTAGTAAAAGTTGTGAGAATCATCCACTACCAGCAATCCATCTTGTGCCAAATAATAAAATTGGAGTTTGTACATTAGTTATCAAAAAGTAATTGTTAGATATTATTTAATTTTTGTGAATTATTATTCAAAAGCTAATAAATGCTCAAAGGTAACATTATAATTGTTTTCTGATGTATGGCTACATGTATGCTAATGTTATAAAGCAATGAATCTCACCTGGATAGTGCTTTAGGATTGCTTATACCTGCATGTACGGGTGTCATTTAGAAATGGAGAACTAAAGTCCTGAATCTTGGAGGAGAGCCGACAACTTAAGCCAGCATAATCTCTAATTAAAGTCTAAATATTTTTCCCGATACCCACAGATAAGCACAATCCTCATTCCTCTTTAAGAAAACATTTCTTTCCAGGAGCAGGAATACACTACAGAAAACAACCACATAGAATGCATTTATGGAGCTCATTCAGCAATGTAAACCTCTACAAAACAATTCCTGCACCTAAGCCCAAGGGAGATCTCAGAAGCGGGGCTCAGAAACTTTCAGAGGCAGAGGATCAGGGTGTTGTCTGTGATTGTGTGTGTGTCTCCTTGGAATGTCAAAACTACATCCATGAAGTAACTTGTCTGCTAAAAGATATAGACTTTTTAATACTTAGAGATTCTTTAGTAGGAAGATGACACAATACAAAATGGGGCATGCAGTGAAAGCACCCAAGGAGCAGGCTTAATGATGAAAAAGGCAAATCCTAAGGATGTGTCAAAATCCTTTTGAAAATCAGGCCAAAATTATAGGAGAATTTTCTTGGTAATTTTGTATATCATTTGACTATTATCAGGGAAAGAACTCGTTTCAGGAACAAAGCACACTAAACCAGTCTACCTAGAAAAATACCCGAGGAATATCATCATCAGAACAAAATCACTTATTTTGCTTTGCTGTCTCTCATTGGCAGTGATAGTTTTTTATTGTTTTCTACAGTGTTCAATACAATGTGCTAACATTTGGAGGCAGTCATTTAAAATAAGTCAAATTTAAAAAAAATGTATAAATTAACTAATCAACATCAAATGATGCTGTAAATAGGAAGAACAGCTGAAAGGGGGAGAAAAGCAATTATGAATATTTTATTTGGGGGGGCCTGTTGTAGGTAGGTATAAAGTAACTAACTTTTCCTCCCATGGAGGATTGTAGGATGAAAGGCTTTTGTATTTGAGTTTAATATTATATTCTGAAGAGTAGTTGCCACAAAAGAGGAATAGACAGAGTAGTCAAAAAAGTCATCCAGCTCAGTCTCTTTGGTTATCTTAGGTTATTGTAATATGTTAGTCTTTACATACATTTAAAGACAATCTACAATTAGAAGATGAATTATTTTTGTCATGCTCTTTTCCCTACCCTAACTTCTTCCAGATCATTCACGGACTCCTACCCACCCAACATTATGCTCTCTCATTCTCGCTCTCTCTCAAAAGAAAATAAATTCAAAACAAACAAAAATAAGAAAAAAGTCTTTGAGCAAAGTAACTACATAAACTTTTAATTTAAAGCTGTTTGAATTATATCAATGCATTCCTTTAATTTGTTTTAGTGCAACAAAGATATGAAAGAGAGTAGTATATAGAAGCTGTTGTTCTCAAAAATCCATAAATAACATTGAAAATGTTTATTTTAAATAAATTCATTTGCTGGGCAATAAATCCCAGTACTAGGGAGGCAGAGACAGGTGGATCTCAGTGAGTTTGAGGCCATCCTGGTCTAGAAGCAAGTTCCAGAAGAGCTTTTACACAGAGAAACCCTATCTCGAAAAAAACAACAACAAAGATTCACTTTTCCATTGCATAATTAAAGACACTAAATTCATGCTAAAACCTCTAAATTACCTTGTATGCTTCGAGCAAAGTTAAATATGAGTTATATGCTGTATATAATTATTTTTACAAGACAATTACTTTCCATTTTGTATATGAATATGTATCATGTATGTATGTGATATATAAACAGATGTGAAATGGTTGCATGTAGATGTTTGCAGATTCCAGAAGACTGTGAGAGTTGTCCCAAATGGTCATTCTTTGCTTTGTTCCCTTGAGAACTCTTCTCCATGAACAAGAAACTAGCAGGATTCCCCTGTCTCTATTTTCCACAGTTCTGGGATCACAAATGCAGATGACAATGCATGACAGTTTATATAAATGCTGGGAATTTGAACTCAAGTCCATGTGTAGCAATCCCACTTTACCTGCTAAACCACGTAGCACACATATTGTGGTTTACCTGTTTTTATAGTTAAAATATAGCAAACACCAGATGTATTAAGTATAGTATCAACAGCGAAAAAAAAATCTGCTTTTACAATTCTCATGTTCTGATTTTGTACTCCCTGAGTCTTGTACTCGCTGAAGTGGTTTAATTTTGAACTAAAGTGTATTCAAAAGATCTGAAATGAAAATGGGCTCATTTCCATTTTAAATGTCACTGAAATGAAAATACTGAAGTCCTAGATAAATGATTTCCTTCCATAAGGTTAAATATCTGCCAAGAATATTAGTTGAGCTTTCTCAAAATTGCCCTTGAAGTAGCATTGCTGCCAAAAAATAAGTAATAGCAACACAAGTAAATGAAGCTAGCATTGTGTGAAAATCGGTGTCTCGACACTGGATTCTTTGAATTGTTATGACTTAGTGCAATTGGAACGTCACCACGAAAGAAAATCTTCATTTAAGCCAATTTTATAAAACAATTTTTATTTCTCCTGTTTATTTATATGCTTGCACACTTGAACATTTCCCTGCAATGAGCTAAGCGAGTGGATGAGACATTCTGTTAAACACACCATTATCACTTAGTGTCAAGTGCTATGATAGAAGCATTAGGGAGGTACTTGAGAGCACAAGGGAAGAATGCTTCCCTTAGACACACTAGAAAGGGTCCACAGAATGGATTGAGTGTTAACAGGTGAAGATTGATTTATTAAACAAAGATATTTCCGAGAAGAGAAAAATAGGGAAAGACAGAAATGCTCCAATAATCCCAAAAAATTAATTAATACAAGATAGGCTACAAAGGAAACAATCAGAAAGCTTAGAAAAACTCATTTTAAAACAGGTTCTTTAACAGTAAAGCTGTAATCTGTATAGCCACAGAGATTAAGTTCAACTAAGGTACTATGGAAGAGGAGAAGATCACTCTACAAAAGGAATCAAAGTGTTATAGATACAGAGAGACCTGGGCAAACAGGAGTGGAAGAATTCTGGGAGGAAAAAGTAACACCAACGGCCATTTGAGGGGCCATATGGAAACCTCTATTGCAGAAACTATACACACACACACACACACATATACATACACACACGTGATATATATATGTGAAAAACATAAAAATGGAGTCAACAAATAACAATGGGAGACAATGCCCCCATTAGACATCTTGAACTACCAACTGAAACATCCAGTGATAGAAATGAGTTGCATCTACTTAAGTCATCGGCCAAAAGGTCCTCATGGAAACCCCCAAACCTTTCAGGCTATTGCCAAGGTCATTGGTAGCTCTTCACAAACTAGTGGTAAGACCCTATTGCTGAATAAAACACACATTTCATTGAACATGAAGAAGTCAAACTCATGACTAACTAGAGCATTCACTCCTACTGAATAGTGTTCATGGTACTTGGTGGTACTCGGCATGCTCTCACAGAAGAAAAGGAACCATCAACTCTACTACAAAACCTTCAATCTCCATTGGTGTTCTGCCTGCAAAATATGATAGTACAACAGTGGCAAAGCTTTGAGAGAGTAAGAAACCCCTTTAAATGGATTGAAGGTCCACAGTACTATAACGAAACCATGACTAACACAGCTTGTGTGATCATGAAACTTAGACTGTTTAGGTCATGGGAATAGGAGAAAATCAATTACTATTGTTTTGCTAAAGGAAAATAGTGATAAAACGGCACCTAATGACATTCTACAATAGCGATAGGTCAGTTCCTCTCTTAGTCATCATCAGAGAAGCTTGCTCTTGTGGTAGATCAGAAAAAGAGAGACCAACAACTGGACCATGTGCAGAGAGTCAGAAACTTTGGATCTTATTAAAGATTTCCAAAACATTAGATTCATGTTTTTACACTGATTTAAATGACTTTTTTTATTGAAGTAACTTATTAAAGAGACTTGCTTCATTCAAAGGAGATATATATGTACATATGCATGTCTTAGGGTTTTTTTCTTTTCTTTATTTATTTATTAAAGATTTCTGCCTTCTCCCCGCCACTGCCTCCCATTTCCCTCCCCCTCCCCCATTAAGTCCCCTCCCTCATCATCCCTAAGAGTAATCTGGGTTCCCTGCTCTGTGGGAAGTCCAAGGACCACCCACCTCCATCCAGGTCTAGTAAGGTGAGCATCCAAACTGCCTAGGCTCCCACAAAGCCAGTACGTGCAGTAGGATAAAAACCCATTGCCATTGTTCTTGAGTTCTCAGTAGTCTTCATTGTCTGCTATGTTCAGTGAGTCCGGTTTTATCCCATACTTTTTCAGACCCAGGCCAGCTGGCCTTGGTGAGTTCCCGATAGAACATCCCCATTGTCTCAGTGTGTGGGTGCACCCCTCGCAGTCCTGAGTTCCTTGCTCATGCTCTCTCTCCTTCTGCTCTTGATTTGGACCTTGAGATTTCCATCCGGTGCTCCAATGTGGGTCTCTGTCTCTGTCTCCTTTCATCGCCTGATGAAGGTTAATATTCAGGAGGATGCCTATATGTTTTTCTTTGGGTTCACCTTCTTATTTAGCTTCTCTAGGATCACGTATAATAGGCTCAATGTCCTTTATTTATGGCTAGAAACCAAATATGAGCGAGTACATCCCATGTTCCTCTTTTTGGGTCTGGCTCACCTCACTCAGGATAGTGTTTTCAATTTCTGTCCATTTGCCTGCAAAATTCAAGAAGTCATTGTTTTTTAACTGCTGAGTAGTACTCTAATATGTATATATTCCATACTTTCTTTATCCATTCTTCCATTGAAGGGCATCTAGGTTGTTTCCAGGTTCTGGCTATTACAAACAATGCTGCTATGAACATAGTTGAGCATATACTTTTGCATATACTTTTGTTGTATGATAGGGCATTTCTTGGGTATATTCCCAAGAGTGGTATTGCTTTATTGCTTCAACAAAATCCATGACAAAAAGACAAGTTTGGGATGAAAGGGTTTTTTTTTTTTTTTTTTTTTTTTTTTTTTTTTTTTTTGGCTTACACTTCAGCATTGCTGTTCATCACCAAAGGAATTCAGGACAGGA
The DNA here is from genome assembly GCF_950005125.1 of Chionomys nivalis. Lineage (NCBI taxonomy): Eukaryota > Metazoa > Chordata > Mammalia > Rodentia > Cricetidae > Chionomys > Chionomys nivalis. Next base: position 18,088,814 of record NC_080088.1, read on the forward strand.
ACTCAAGCAGGCAGGATCCTGGATGCAGGAGCTGATACAGAGGACATAGAGGAGTACTGCTTACTGGCTTGCTTCCCATGGGTTGCTTAGCCCATCTTTTCTAGAACCCAGCACCAGCAACCCATGAATGACACTACTATGGGCTGAGTCCAACCTCACTGGTTCTCATCAAGGTATTTCCTCAACTGTGTGGTTCCTTCCTCTGATGCCTCTGGTTTATATCAAGGAGATATTCAAAACCAACCAGTACAATGACTATTCTTAGATTTTGTCAATACATTGAGAACCTCCCATGTTTCTATTAAAAAACTGGATATTGGAAAATAATTTAATAATAGCTTTACTTTGGTCAGTATCAATCTCTGTTATGCACAATACATCTCAATGACCACTACCACACAGAATAAATCTTCAAATATGACCAATGCTTAGGTAAGCTTTGTCAACATTTTCAAATCTTCTAGTATCTGTTTTTCTTGATTGGAATTTTAATTTTCCCCAAATAAATATAGTTTTCTTTGTTCCACAGATCATGGATTGAACTATATTCACCAGATACCTCTGTGCATATCAAGATAGATTGGTTATGAGTCTTCTAGAACAATGGAATCAAATCAACTTACCAACTTCCTAACTTACAGTATGAGAATAGAAGATATCTCCACTAAATAAAGTAATACTTTAAAGTCTGAGATGTCCCTCACCTCTCCTGTATGTTCTTCACAATCCAAAGTGACTGTAGTACAATGTGATCATATTATACGTCTTTCTATTATTAAGAATCTCTCAGTTTCAGCCATATATCAAATGAAAGACTATGACTGGTAAGAAATTGTATTGTAGATACCACCTCAGATTTTGGAATCATAAAATGAACAATAAATTTAAGAGTTTAGACCAGGAGAAAGATGTCAGAACACAAAAATGACTTCAGGGAATATAAGAATATTGGGCCTGGAAAAATGGCTCAGAGGTTAAGAGCATTGCCTGCTCTTCTAAAGGTCCTGCGTTCAATTCCCAGCAACTACATGGTGGCTCACAATCATCTATAATGGGGTCTGGCAGGCATACACACAGATAGAATATTGTTTACATAATAAATAAATAAATATTTAAAAAAAATATAAGAATATTTAAGAATGGTTGTTAAGCATGAAACTCTAATTCCTAAATGAGTATACAGGACTGCCAAGGCTTTATATTTGAATTAGTGATTTTTGTTGATATTTGTGGATATTTTCAAAATATCCTGTATATAGGTATGTAAGCTACATATTATAAATTTCTTGTCCAGAGTAAAAATTAAAAAAAAAAAACAGAAAGCTAAACATATTACTTTAAAAACCTAGAATAAAATAAAGTGAATGATATGAGAAGAGTAAATTCTCTTAGCAGTTTAATTAATGAGTATCTTTCCTGGATTAACATTGTAGGAGGCAACAATACATCACCACTCAGGGATTCCAGACACATAGTCCCATATCCAATTTTATATACGTTTATGGGGTAAAACTCACATATGAATTCATGTTTATCTGGTAAGCTCCCATCAATTCTACATGGTAAGTGCGCTAACCACTTTGTCAACTCTCCAATCTTCATCTTTTTAATATTATACTTCATTCTTATAATAGAGAAGCAGTAGTGTAATATTCTGTATTGTCTAAACTACACCTATCTTAGCTACTTTAATGTTGCTGTAACAAAAGAACCCGATTGTTGAGAAAGAACAATTGATTTTGGTTCAAGAATTTGGAAGACTCACTATCATAGCAAGGGATGTATGGAAAAGTGGATCCTTCTGTCCACACAAGAGGGTGTGACAGTGACTGCTCATTTTGTGGTGGAACATGAATCAGAAAGAACAAGACAGAACCAGGACCACAGTAACAATAAAAATCTACACTTAGTAAACTACTTTTATTAGTCAGGTCCAAGCTCCTAACATATACACAGGTTATCCAAAACAGCACCAGTGTTCCAGGAACACTCAAACAAAATGTAACATGTTTGAAAAAAAATTCAGATTCAAACTATAACAAGACAACTCTATGGGCTCATCTGCTATTTTTCTAAGACTGTTCTTTCTTTCACCAACTTACCAAGCACAAGATCCTATCTGTGGGGAAATAGCGAGAAGAGCAAGACAGAGTTGGGGAGATGGCATATCTCCACTTCTTTTGCTGCTTGTGGACCACACAAACAACATTTTCCCTCCCAGCTATACTCTATGCTATTTTCCTGTACATTTCCCTGGTGGTTACTCTTAGTTTTGTAATCCAGGACCCCTGACATCAGGAGACAATTTTTGTTTGTACTTACTGTGTGGGAGAGGAAGCAGAAAGGTTAAAATCTGAATCTCCGGCTAAGAAGTTTCAATCCTAATTACATGGCATATCACCGTAAGCCAGCATTAAACCTTGACAATATTAAGTCAGTTTTGCTTTCCTGATCTAAATTATGACCAACACTGCTGCAGTTATGACTTATATGAATCATATTAATGCAACTTTTGTAAATGATTTACGTATGCATATTGTTATGACTTACGTACACAAAAGATCCTCTACTAAAATTTCCATAGTGTTTTGTTTTCTCAAAGAACTTTTATTCATCATTTTATAAGAGAACATATGAAAAAATAAACAATATGTAGAACTTACAAATTCTGACATGCAACATTTATGTTTTAAATTTAAATTTATTTTAGTATCTGAATATTTACCAGTAATAATTGGTTGATTTTTTTAATTTGTGCTAAATAAGTTTTCTTAATTACATAGTGTGAGATATTATGATTGGATGAAACTATAGGAGAAAAAAACATTATATTCCACCCAACAAAATACAGTTAAATATGCTGATTTAGTCACAAATTCAGGCAGGGAACACAGAGACATAATTGCTACTTACTTTATAACTATCTTCCAATCAGATAAACTATTTAAATATGTTTCTTACACATAATTTGAAGATTTTGAAGCATGTATATACTTGGTAAATTGGGGGAAAGGGAGCATGGATTAGAACTTTAAGTGCTATTCTCTTCTATAAATGATTTTTACAACATTTAATTGATGTTAATAAGGAGTTTTAAATCATATTAACTTGAATTTACAATGACAACAACAATCTTCATCTTCACTGTCATTTCTAAAGGTATAAGTGCAAAACATAGACCATTCAGATGATAAATAGACTGATTGATGATAATCTTTAATGTGATCATTCAGAAAATAAATGTTTAGAAAAAGCAGTCATCACTTAAGATACTGTGTATTACTTATAAGAGCACTTTCAACTAAATCAAGTCAATTCATTCCTTGAATCTACAGTGTATAACAGCACAGCATATAAGTTTACAGAATAGAAATCAGGGAAATGTTAGGAACTATTAACCCAGAATTGCTAAATAGAAACCTCAAATCAAATCAATTGACTGAGAGTCCTTACTTTCTAGGTATCTTTGAATATACAAGAAACACACACACACACAAACACACATTTCGGCTAAATGCAAAAACAAGCAGTTTTTTTGAGGCAATATTGACATTTCTTTACAACTATCTAATCATAATATGTACAAATAGATAATAAATGTATCATGGATATGTACTGATGGAAAATATGTATATACAAATTCAATACTAGTAACATAAAAACTATAATAAAACTTAAATATAAAATCTTTTTCATGACACTGCTGTTGAAATATAGGTTAATAAATATTTTATAATATTGTGGGTCAACATCATTCAAATTTACTAAGTATTATTTAACTATTAAAGAATATATTATAAAATGTCATGTGAAAAATATTGCACAACAAAATAAGACTTAAATGTGATTAAGAAGTGAATACATGCAAATACAAGTTTTATTTATAGAGAATAAAAATGAATGGACTCTTAGTGCCAACATCAACAAAAATGATAAAAATAGTATGATGATTTTGAAATTTACCAAAAACAACTTAAACACAATTTAGAATAAAAAAATCTCTTAAAAATATTGAGGGCATACATTAATGCAAAATTCATCTATAAACAATATAATATACTCTGAAGTCTTAAATTTAATGTGTTCTACATAAAACAACACATGTCATATACATTTGCATGCATCTTAAAAGTGTTTTGTATCTGGTCTTGAATGAGATGCAGAGAAAGCAGGACCTGTAGAAAATGAGTTGGTGAACTGAGCCAGCGACCTAGGCCAGAGCAGACCTGAAGCAAGGAACTCCACAAAAGGCAGTGACCAGGGCTGGAGTGGGCCTGGAACAATGAACTCCATGGGAGCAGGAGCACATGCAGGCCAGGGACATTTCCAGAGGCAGGAATGGGCCAGCAACCTAGGCTGGAGCAGGCCTGAGGCAGCAAGCTCCGTGGGAGCAGGAGCAGATCCAGTCCAGGAACATTTACAGAGCTAGGATTGAACCAACAACTTGGGCCACAGAGGGTCTGAGACAGCAAACTCTGCCTGAGTGGGAGCAGATCCAGACCAGAGACATTTACAGAAACAGGACTGAGCCAATGACCTAGGTTGGAACAGCCTAAGACAGCAAGCTCCACAGGAGCAGCTACAGGGGAGCACCCACTGAGGCTGTGGGCTAGAGCCAGAGACTTCTGTGGATCCAGGCATGAGTCTGGGACCTACAAGGGTGTAGGGAAGATCCAGAGACATCTGCATGTCCTGGTGTGAGTCTGGGACCTTTGAGGGAGTAGACCTAAGCCAGAACCTGAGAAACCAGTCCTGAGTCAGTACCTCTGTGGGTACAGGCATGAATCTGGGGCCTCTAAGGGACTAGGCAGGAACTAGAAACTTCTGCGAGCCCAGGCGTGAGTCTGGGACCTCTGAGGGAGTAGGTCTGAGCTAGGTTCTCTGGATGTACCCAAGTCCAGGACCTCTGAGGTTGTAGAGTCAGACACCTTTGTGGGACCAACCCCAAGTAAGGGACCTCTGCAGGAGCAGATCCAGACCAAGGACATTTACAGAAACAGGTCTGAGTCAGCAATATGGGCCTACTCAGGGAATAGGTCTGAGACAGCTAACCTAAGAGCAGAGCAGATCCTGCAAATGCTGAGTGACCTCCAGGAAAGTGGAGTGACAAACAGGAACTGTGGCACTGAATGTACAACATTGAGCAGCCATCTGAGCCTTGAATCTACTGGCACCTGGAACATTGATCACCGGAATCACAGATAGCCCCAACTACACCAATTAAAGGATTAAAAAGTGTAGACAAGGTAAGAACACAAGAAACACCACAAAGAGCAACACAATACTAGTAAAATATCTAATGACCCTATAACAGCAAGACTTAAACAACCAAATATAGATGAAACAGAAGAAAAGGAGGAAAAGACAAACAAAAAAATTGGAATGCATCAACAAATCTTTTAAAGAAAACCAAGAAAAAGCAATCAAACACGTCAAAGAAACTACTCCAAGACTTGAAAACTGAAATAAGAAGAATGAAGAAAACAAGCCAAGAGAATTACAGAAACAAAAATTATAAGAAAATTTTCAGGAACCACAAATACATGCATAAACAGCAGACTACAAGAGATGGAAGAGAGAATCTCAAGTGCTGAAGATACAATAGAGAAAATAATCCCATCAGTCAAAGAAAATGTTAAATCTAACAAAAGCTTAACACAAAATATCCAGGAAATATGGGACACAATGGAAAGACCAAACCTAAGAATAATAGGTATAGAAGAATGAGAAGTTCAACTCAAAAGCACAGAAAATATATTTAACAAAATCATAAAAAAATTCCCAACCTAAAGAAATATATACCTATGAAGATACAAAAGGCTTACAGAACACTAAATAAACTGCATCAAAAAAAATCCCCTTCACCACATAATAATCAAAACACTAAACATACAAAATAAAGAATATTAAGACCTACAAAGGAAAAGGACCATGTAACACATAAAGGCAGACCTATAAGTATAACAGCTGACTTCTCAATGGAGACAATGAAAGCCATTAGGTCCTGGTTATGCGTTATGCACACATTAAGAGACCATGAATGTCAACCCAGACTATTAAAACCAGCAAAACTTTCAATCACCATAGAAGGACAAAACAAGATATTTCATGACAAATTCCAGATTTAATGAATACCTAGCCACAAACCCAGCCATACACAAAGAACTAGATGAAAATTTCCAGCCCAAGTAAGGTGGCTACATCAACAAAATCTCAGACAATTGATGATCTCACAGCAGCAAATCTCAAAAAATGTAAACACACACAAATTAATATCACCACCTACAAAAATTAAATTAACAGGAGTTAGCAAACACTGGTCTTTAATATCCCTAAATATCAGTGGGCACAACTCACATATAAAAAGACATAGGTTAACAGATTGAATGTGAAAACAGAATTCTTTCTTCTGCTGCATACAAGAAACACAACTCAACCTCAAAGACAAAAATTTCCTCAGAGTAAAGAGTTGGGGGAAAAAATTTTCAATCAAATGGAACTAAGAAATAATCCACATACTATGAGTAGGAAACTTCAACACTCCACTCTCACCACTGGACAGAACAATCAGACAAAAAAATAACAGAGAAATAAGGGAAATGACAGATGCTATGTGTATTAGGAGTGTGGGCCCCTTGTTCCATCCTGTCCAGCTAGCTTATACTTGAAATAATCACACGGAAATCTGTATTAATTAAATTGTTGCCTGGCCATTAGTTCTAGCCTCTTATTGGCTAACTCTCACATCTTGATTCAACCCATTTCTAATGATCTGTCTGTCACCACGAAGCTGTGGCTTACCGGGAAAGATTCAGCATGTTTGACCTGGCAGCTTCATGGTGGGTGACACTCTCTCACTGCCTCCTTTCTCTCAGCATTCTGTTCTATCTACTCTGCCTATCTAAATTTTGCCCTATCAAAAGGCCTAGGCAGTTTTTTTATTTGACCAATGAAAGCAACACATAGAAAAAAGACCCTCCTCCACCAGCTATGACAAAAATGGGCTTAACAGACATCCATAGACTAATCCATCAAAACATAAAAGAATATACCTTTATATCAGCATCTCATGGAACTTTCTAAAAAATTGACCGCATACTTGGTTACAAAACAAACCTCAACAGATTCAAAAACATTGGAATAACCCCATGCATCATATCAAATCACCATGGCTTAAAATTAGAATTCAACATTAACACTAATTCCAAAAAGTCCATAACCACATGGAAATTAAACAATGCTCACCTGAAGTATCAATGGGGCAAAGAAGAAATAAAGGGAGAAATTAAAGACTTTCTGAAATTCACTGAAAATGACCACACAGCATATCCAAATTAATGGGACCCAATGAAAGCAGTGTTAAAACAAAAGTTCATAGCTTTATGAACTTCATAAAGAAGCTGGAAAAATTCCACATTAGTGAATTACCAGAACATCTGAAAACTTTAGAACATAAGGAACCAAACCTACCCAAGAGATCTAGACAGCAAGTAATCAAACTGAGAGCTGATATCAACAAAATAGAAACAAAACAAAACAAAAAACAATACAAAGAATTAATGAGACAAAGAGTTGGTTCTCGGAGAAAATCAACAAAATGGACAAAGCTTTATCCAAACTAACCAAAACGCAGAGAGAGGATATACAAATTAACAAAATCAGACATGAAAAGGAAGACATAACAAGAGACATGCAGGGAATCCAGAGAATCATCAGGTCATATTTTAAAAAATCTACACTCCACATAATTGGAAAACTTAAAGTAAATGGCCAACTTTCTGGATAAATATCACTTACCAAAGTTAAATCAAGACCAGATAAACAAACTAAATAGATTAATAACTCCTAAAGATAATTAATAATAGAAATTTATTACATAATTTATTACTAGAATATTTTTCTCAAAAAAACTATTTTTTTTACTGCAACTTTTTATTCTTGACAAAATATTGAGATTTAGGATAACTAATGAAATATTTTTTCTAGCTTCTAAAATATAATATTTTTTCTCCAAGAGATAATCATTTAAAATTCCAAATTATAGGAACAAAATAAAAGACATTTTTATTGTTGTTCATTAAATTGTTTTGATTGCAGAGAAATAAGTAACAACAGAGAAATATAAGCTGGCTCACAGTGAATAACAAAGCACAGCATGTGATTTTCTTTTATATTTTTAATAGCTTATAATTTTTTTGCCCTTCTTGAACTTTTTTGAACATTAAATACATGATTATATGAAGTTTGTAAAATGCTAACTTATTTTTAGTTTTACTAACGAATAGTCGAAAGCAATTTAAATTCTGCTTAAAAGTTGTTTATCTAGCTCTGATTTGTATATTGAGTTTCTCTCCATTTAAGAATCAAAGCTAATTCAGACCCAGTCCAGCTGGCCTTGGTGATAGATAGAACATCCCCATTGACTCAGTGTGTGGGTGCACCCCTTGTGGTCCTGAGTTCCTTGCTCGTGCTCTCTCTCCTTCTGCTCCTCATTTGGACCTTGGGATTTCAGTCCGGTGCTCCAATGTGGGTCTCTGTCTCTGTCTCCTTTCATTGCCTGATGAAGGTTAATATCCAGGAGGATAACTATATGTTTTCTTTGGATAAAACCGGACTCACTGAACATAGCGGACAATGAGGGCTGCTGAGAAGTCAAGAACAAAGGCACTGGATTTTGATCCTACTGCACATACTGGCTTTGTGGGAACCTAGGCTGTCTACATGCTCACCTTACTAGACATGGAAGGAGGTGGGAGGTCCTTGGACTTCCCACAGGGCAGGGAACCCTGACTGCTCTTCGGGCTGCTGAGGAAGGGAAATGGGAGGCGGTGGCGGGGAGGAGGCAGAAATCTTTAATGAATAAATACATACATAAAAAAATAAAAAAAAATTAAAAATTTTTAAAAATTTAAAAAAAAAGAATCAAAGCTAATCTGTAGCAAAAATATTTCTAGACAGCTGTTGAGTGCTACAAGTAAATCTTGTTCACTTGATCAAAATAGAGCTATAACTTTGTTGCACAGGACAGAATAGACAAAAACTTTTTGAATGACAGGATAGGAATTTCTTGGAGAAGAATATGCAAATAAAATTAATATAATTGATATAAATTCTTTTTACCTTGTTTTTACAGTTTTACATGAATCAAAAACCCACCAATACCATGACATTTTTGATAGATGAATAAACATAATTCACTTGAGTACATGCAGCAGTGAAGTTTTAAATTCAATAAGCAGATGTTATTAGTTGTACCAAAATAACAGATCAAAGAATAACAGTTTTCAGCATATTATATCAGTTTGAATGAGAATGAACATCATAGTCTGATGTTTGAAGGTTTGGTGTTCAGTTTGTGAAACTGCTTAGAAAATTTTAGGAGATTGTGGTGGCTGTTATAGACGAGATGGGTCACTGTTTAAGTAAGCCATTATAAGTGACAAATTTTTACAGTGTATAAGAACATTTTCCCACAGCACACACGGGTCACAAAAGATCACCCAGAGAAATATCACATAGAAAGTATTTTAAAAATATGTCTTTGAGAAAAAAAAATCATAGAGCGTAGAAATATTGCTCTGTTTGAACAGAAAGAAGAAAGGGTATAGGGACAGGTGGGTAATATATTAGGTAGCATAAACCGTTGATAAAAATCTTTTTTTCAAGTTTTGTTCCTTAATGATTATAAAACTTGCCATAATTTCTGACTTTTTAATAATATTATGTGAGTTCATAGTTATATTATTATCATAGTTCAACTGACCCCTTTTGAAAAAATCAAGAAACTAAACTAATAAATAGAATACAAAAACACATACTAGCAGTGTTAAATGAGTAGGATGCATTTAACATGTAAAGTTTTTGGAAGACAGCAAAGTTTATTTGAAAACTCCTGAAAAAACACATCAATTTTTAAAATAAATATAGCAGATTCTACCAGAACATGTCTGTTAGTGCCTTAAAAATCTATAGATGATGTTGAAAATTATATTCAATTCTATTAGGCAAAAAAAAAAAACTTGCTAAAAGTGTTTACCCAACTCAACAGTCTTGTTATATTGTACAAGTCAATAAATAATTACGAAGGATTGTAGAGTTAGCCTTGTCAAGTTTTCATTTTTGAATGAAAAGGCAAAATTTACAGAATGAATTACTTGTTACAAAATGATTCAAAGATAAAAAGGCAAATATTCTAAGTCTTATTGCCTGTTGAGGTAAAACCGGCTCTTGTGTAGTAAAGAGGTTACATACATTCATCTATTTATGGCTTTTGCTCTTTCTCTTTTTAGAAAGCTACCATGACTGAGAACCTCCAATAATTTTTTTTCTAATTCAAATGTATTCCCAAAAATATCCATCTAAAAAGTATAATAATATTAAGGTACCATTCTTCATAATTCAAAACATAAATGTAAATTTAAGTTATGGCATCCAAAACAATTACAAACAGGATGATTCTTGCCAGAATTGAAAGAATATAATAATACAATTGTTCTTTTCTTCCTCATTTGGAATAATCTGTGCCTATAACCAGTACTTATTCAACAGCTACTGTTTCTTTGCATCTATTAGCAGAATATTGGGGAGCATTACAAATGTATCATCTTAACTTTTGCTTCTCCAAATTCCTATAACAATGTCTCTACTTTCCCCCTTATATGCATTATATTAATCACCAAGTCCTTAGATTACTGTAATTCATATGACTTAGAATACCACATTTTCAAATTTGTTCTATAAATTATTACTTTTCCTTTTTAGGGCATGCCTTTGCCTCCTAGACTAATTTATAGAATTTAAATTACACAAAAGATTTATTTACATAATATCCTGTCTATAGGCCAGAAGAGGGCACCAGATCTCATTACAGGTGATTGTGAGCCACCATGTGGTTGCTGGGAATTGAACTCAGGGCCTTTGTAAGAGCAGTCAGTGCTCTTAACCACTGAGCCACTTCTCCAGCCCTTCATCTGGTGATGGATTGAGATAGAGACAGAGATCCAGTTTGGAGCAACGGACTGAGCTCTTAAGGTCCAAATGAGGAGCAGAAGGAGGGAGAACATGAGCAAGGAAGTCAGGACCACGAGGGGTGCACCCACCCACTGTGACAGTGGAACTGATTTATTGGGAGCACATCAAGGCCAGCTCACTGGGCCTGAATAAGCATGGGATGAAACCGGACTCTCTGAACATGGCAGACAATGAAGGCTGATGAGAAGCAAAGGACAATGGCACTAGGTTTCGATCCTAATACATGAACTGGCTTTGTGGGAGCCTAGCCTGTTTGGATGCTCACCTTCCTGGACCTAGATAGAAGTGGGAGGACCTTGGACTTCCGGCAGGGCAGGGAATTTGGACTGCTCTTCAGTACCTAGAGGGAGGGGGAATGGAGTGGGGGGAGGGGGAGAAGAGTAGGGAGGGGGGAGGGGGCGATTTGTGGGAGGAGGGGGAAGGAAATGGGAAACGGGGAGGAGGCGGAAATTTTGATTAAAAAAGAATAAAATAAAGAAAAAATAAAAAAAGAATTTAAATTACACAAAGTTTGTCACACATGTTATTGCTCTAATAATATTTTATCTCCTAAATATAACAGAAGTCCAAATCAACTCCATTAATATTTCAATTTTCCTAAGTTAGGATTATTTTTCAGTTTGGTTTAGTAAAAATATATAGAGCATTATAATACTTGAAAATAATTCCTACACGCAATTTTGATCTTAACATTTTAGTTTAAGCTAAAATATCAGAGATATGTCTATTTTAGTTTAAAACCTAAAACTTCAGATCATTGTTCCAAATTTATACACCTCTATTATTTTTACAGTTTAAGAGAAACTTGATCTTCATCTGTTTTGTTTGCTTTTTATTGCTTACTTTTGAATAATTATTTTAACATTGTGGTGTGTGACACACTATTTCTAATGAGATGTGATAAACAATCAGCCACCCCAGATAGAGAACTATTAACAGACCAAAGAAAGGATAGAGTTTTAGGTAGGGTTTCTATTACTGTGAAAAGACACCATGACCACAACAACTCTTATGAAGAAAAAACATTTAAATGGGGTGACTTACATTTTCATCATGGTGTGATATAGGTGCAAGCAGGCAGACATTGTGCTAGAGAAGGAGCTTAGAGTCCTTATCTTTAATGGCAGACAAGAAGTGATCACAGTTTAACATTGAGCAAAACACGAGGAAAGCCTACCTCAAAGTGCACCCCCATAGTGACACACTTCCTCCAACAAGGCTGCCCTACACCATCAAAGTCACACATCCTAATAATACCACTCCTATGAGCTTATGAGGGCCAGTTTCATTCAAACTACTATAAAAGTTCAACGTGATGAACCAATCAAACTCCTGGTTTAATAAACAAACAAACAAACCAAAAATAACTAAAAGGAACTACATCACAAAATGCAGGAGAGGCTATCATTGGTGTTTTTGATTTTTACCATTCTGACAGGTGTAAGATGGTATCTCAAAGTTGTTTTGATTTGCTGGAGAGGGTGTGGAGTAAGGGGAACACTCATCCATTGCTGGTAGGAATGCAAACTTGTGCAACCACGTTGGAAATCAGTGTGGCAGTTTCTTAGGAAATTCGGAATCAACCTACTCCAGGATCCAGCAATATACCACTCTTAGGAATATACCCAAGAGATGCTCTATCATACTACAAAAGCATTTGTTCAACTGTGTTCATAGCAGCATTATTTGTAATAGCCAGAACTTTAAAACAACCTAGATGCCCCTCATTGGACAAATGGATAAAGAAAGTATGGAATATGTACGCATTAGAGTATTACTCAGCGGTAAAAAACAATGACATCTTGAATTTTGCATCCAAATGGATGGAAATAGCACTATCTTGAGTGAGGTAACCCAGATCCAAGAAGACGAATATGGTATGTACTCACTCATAAGTGGATTCTAGCCATAAATAAAGGACATTGAGCCTATAATCCGTGATCCTAGAGAAGCTAAATAAGAAGGTGAACCCAAAGAAAAACATATAGTTATCCTCCTGGATGTTGGAAGGAGACAAGATTGCCAGACAAAAATCGGAAACTTTGGGGTGAGGGTGGGTTTGGGGTAAGGGGAGATGGGGAGAAAAAAATGAGAAGGGGGAATGGAGAGAGCTTGAGGGAATGGGAAGGGTGGATATGGGAGCAGGGAAGTATATATCTTAATTAAGGGAGCCATTTTAGGGTTGGCAAGAGACTTGAATCTAGAGGTGTCCCCAAGTGTCCATGGAGATGTCCCCAGCTAGATCCTTGGGCAGCTGAGGAGAGGGAGCCTGAAATGGCCCTATCCTATAGCCATACTGATGAATATCATTTTTATTATTATTTTTATTCTTTTTTAATTAAAATTTCTACCTGTCCCGGTTTCCCATTTCCCTCTCCCTCCTCCCAAATATTGCCCCCTCCCCCCACTCTCCTTTCCCTATCCCCACTCCTCTTCTCCTACCCCCACCCCATTCCCCCTCCCTCTCGATACTGAAGAGCAGTCCAAATTCCCTGCCCTGCGGGAAGACCAAGGTCCTCCCACTTCTATCTAGGTCCAGGAAGGTGAGCATCCAAACAGGCTAAGCTCCCACAAAGCCAGTTCATGTATTAGGATCGAAACCTAGTGCCATTGTCCTTGGCTTCTCATCAGCCTTCATTGTCTGCCATGTTCAGAGAGTCCAGTTTCAGCCCATGCTTATTCAGTCCCAGTCCAGCTGGCCTTGGTGGGCTCCCAATAAATCAGTTCCACTGTCACAGTGGGTGGGTGCACCCCTAGTGGTCCTGACTTCCTTGCTTGTTCTCCCTCCTTCTGTTCCTCATTTGGACCTTAAGAGCTCAGATCGTTGCCCCAAATTGAGTCTCTGTCTCTATCTCGATCCATCGCCAGATGAAGGTTCTAAGGTGATATGTAAGATATTCATCAGTATAGGATAGGATCATTTCAGGTTCCCTCTCCTCAGTTGCCCAAGGTACCAGCTGGGGACATCTCCCTGGACACCTGCGAGCCCCTCTAGAGTCAAGTCTTGCCAACCCTAAGATGGCTCCCTTAGTTAGGATATATACTTCGAGGCTCCTGTATCCACCCTTCCTATATCCCAACCATCCCAATCCCCCAAGCTCCTCCCATCCTCCCCTTCTCACGTTTCTCATCCCATTTCCCCTTAGCCTCAATATCTTGCATATCACCATAGACCCTTCATCTGGCAAAGGATGAAGCTAGAGACAGAGACCCACATTGGAGCACTGGACTGGGTTCCCAAAGTCCAAATGAGGAACAAAAGGAGGGAGAGCATGATTAAGGAAGTCAAGACCATGGGATGCGCCCACCCACTGACATGGTGGGGCTGATCTATTGGGAGCTCACCAAAGCAAGCTGGACTGGGACTGATGGAGCATGTAATCAAACCGGACTCTCTGAATGTGTCGGACAAGGAGGGCTGACTGAGAAGCCAAGTACAATGGCACTGGGTTTTGATCCTACTGCATGTACTGACTTTGTGGGAGCCTAGTCTGTTTGGATGCTCACCTTCCTAGACCTGGATTGAGGGGGGAGGACCTTGGACTTCCCACAGGGCGGAGAACCCTGACTGCTCCTTGGACTGGAGAGGGAAGGGAAGGGGGATAGGGGGAGGGGGAGGGAAATAGGAGGAGGGGAAGAGGTGGAAATTTTAAAGTAAAAAATAAATAAATAAATAAATAAATAAATAAATAAATAAATAAATAAATAAAAACAAGCGCAGGAGAGGTTAGACCTTATAAAGGCTTTAATGCTTGAACACACCACACAACATCTGGGCAGCAAGAGATGACAAAGAATGTCTCTTCTATCATGTTCAGTTGTCCTGAGCCTCATCCAGCTGCCTGGGCTGGGCTGTGGTTCATCCAGGCAGTCCTGCTTGCTTACTATTGTCTTTCTGCAGTCCTGTCTGCTTTTATAAGCTTGGGACATGAGGGGGAAGTACATCTCTCCAGTTTCAGCGAGGTGCTGAAGCTTCTGAGCATTTTACCCTGAGTCTTAAGGCACCTCTTTAGAGAAATTTTGAAATCTTAATGAGGTCCTGTGCAAAACAAAAGACTTCACCAACCTATAGGCGATTCTGAGTGTCACCCAAAGTTATTCTGCATTACCTCAGATAAAATTGCTATATGACACTATGTTAAATATAATGCACAAGAAAATTAATTAAAGAGCAAAGTATTTTGATGCATGTGTAATATTTAATACTTTTGTTTGCAATTATAAAGTTACAGCACAAAAGTTTCGGTAAATCAGAGGAATTAAGCTATTTTTTTAATTGAAGGTTATTTGTGTCAATATTTAAAATCACCTTAAAAGGTTTTTCAAATTATTTCAAATTTATGTTCAGAAATATTTTGAAACAATCCATCAGACAGTTTATGAGAATATATTAAAATGAATTTTAATTATGCTTCAATTTTAAAGATTAGACTAATATCAACATTTTATAAGATTTTGATTTAATTTGACTGGATTTCTTCTTAATGAAGAGATATTTAGTGTGGAGAAGAGATTTAGATGAACTTGCATCTGTTTTAAAATAAGAAAACAAAATTCCAGAAAATTCCAATGCAATCTTACCATATTTTTACAAGATTATTCTTCACTGAAAACTCTGAAAGCATTTGTTTGGTGTCAGATAGCCAAGAGTGGATTTATACTCACATTATACAAAGTCCCTCCAAGAAGATGGAATTTGGGTTACTTTTGTGTTAAAAAATATTTTTAGTTGTTTATTTTCATAGAAAAGTTTAAAATCACTGAAATTTTGTGTTTTTTTATACTAACATAAAAATGGAATTAAATATTTGGTTTCATTTTAAGTTTCCATGAATTCATGAATTGTGTTTCAATTACAATTATCTTTAACTAAAGTCTGCACAGGCAAACAGAGGAGAAATGAACACCATTTATGACCATTACGGTCAGTGGTCACTTGAACAAAGGAATTCAGAAGGGACAATAGCAAACAGGAATTACTGTGTTTTATATCATTTGTAGCCTCTTGCTGATCTGTTTCTCAAAATTGGTGTTAGAAGAACTGAACAAGGTCCAAAGAGTTCTCCATGCAGTCTTATAGAGGGACTAATTCTAGTTTCCTGCAACTCTGGGCCTGGCTTTCTAATGTCACTTATAATTCTATGGTGAAGGTAATAGGAACACTCAGTTCTCTTCAAAAGTGGACTCACAATTGGTGTGAAATCACTTCTATTGTTCTTAAATGTAAACAGACAGACAATAGCAACTACTTTTGCTATAAAAATTTTCAAACAATTTAATGTGAGAATCCATGGCTACAGAAATGTCAGTTAAGAAAAACATTGTTTCATCTATCTCCACCTAATACCCCAAAATTCCACTTGAAATTCAAGAATTGAGTAAAGTAAATATGACTATCTTAATTTAACACCAAAATTCACATTCGGTGTCCTATTGATATTAATAAAAATCACAAGAAACTAGCTTTCATTTTATATTATGTTTTCTATCTAAAACATAGAAAGAATTTTGGTATGGAACATTAACAGAAAGGGAATCTGAGAAAAGCAGTCTTCCAGATTTTTAACTTCTAGGTTAAAATAAAGATAAATTAGAGGTTAAGAGTTGAGTCTTAATATTTTGTCCAATGATAATATTCTTGGAAAACTCTTTGTGAGAGCTCTTTTAGTGAGAATGGAGAGTAGGAAAAGTTTAATGTTGGGAATCATTGTAGAATGTGGGGAAAATGATACATAAGAAATGTAGAATTAAGTTATGCCTTTATTTCAATACACATGCGAAATAGGAGAGGCAGACAAAAATTAATGTACTAAACAAGAATTATTAGTATGGAGTTCCATTCTCTTGAGAAAAGATTATTATGATTTTCTTATTATAGAGGAATTTTCAATATAAAGCCCACTGCAGTGCTTCTCAAACTCTTTTAATAACGGGAGATATTTAAAAGACTCTAAAAATACCAATTCCCCAGAACTTTCTTCAAAAAGACTAAGAATGGATTTGCATGAGGAAGCAGTGAGGCGAATTATACTATCTAACATCCCAGATGTTTTGGGTTAATTTCAAGTTTGAGGAATATTTTGAGTTTCATTTCCATTTCACCATTTATATAGATAACTGTGTTTTCCTTATCTACTATGGTGGTAACATAGGGCTATATGGATTCTATCAAATATTTATTTTTAGATAAAGGATTAGATTGTAAGAAATTCCTATCAGATTGTTCATTTTTTAAAGCTGGATATTCTGAAACTGAAAAGATGTTTTAGTGATTAAAAGCACTTACTGCACTTCCAGAAGACTTGAACTAGGTTCCAGAAATATGTCCCGTGGTTCATCCTGCCCTATACCTGCAAGCATAGAATTAAATAGTTTTGTTAAGTCTCCATTGACACCCTCCAACATTTGGTGCACACACAGTAAACAAATAAATTATAAAATGAACCTAAAACTGAACATTATATATTTACAAACAAATTAGCTGGCTAGATTTTTAAAACTTATTTCCATTCACATAATTGTAAATAGTGTGATATGTTTGTAAAAAATGTGATTTCTGTATTATACCTGTAGTAACCATTTTTTTAGCCTAAAATTTAGAAGTTATAATGATGGCAGACACATTCAAACTTCAGAGCCTGCACCTAATGGTGACATGATGTGGGATTCCCCTCTTTATGCTGTGAATACCATTGGTTAATAAAGAAACTGCCTTGAGCCTATAGCAGAGCAGGGCAGAACAGAGCTAGGCAGGGAGAACTAAACTGAATGCTGTGAGAAAGAACGGAGTCATGCAGGATCCATGTAGCACCACCTGAAACAGATGCTGGACGGAACTTTACCCAGTAAGCCACAGTCACATGGCCATACACAGATTAATGGAGATAGGTTAGTTTAGAATATGAGTTAGCCAGAAATGCGCTTAAGCTATTGACCAAACAGTATTACAAATAATATAGTTTCTGTGTGATTGTTTCAGTGTTGAGCATCCGGGAACAAACAAGCAGCTTCCTACAACAGTGATATTTGCAAATGTTTTGACTTCCCTTGCCTTGAATAGCAGTACATTGTTTAATGTTACTGTGGAATTTATTAATCAGTTTCAATGGCTTAGAACTCAAAAATCCACCTACCTCTGTCTCCAGAGTGCTGGGATTAAAGGTATGCATCAACATGCCAAATTGAATTTTATTAAATTGTGTATGTTAAATTTATTCATCATATTGAGCCTATGCCTAAGTTATACTTCATAGAGCTTTTGTAAGTATCTAAAGGTAGATGAAATTTTATTATTTCCATCAACTACTTTACTAGGCTTAAATAAAAACAGATGACATATTAAATTCTTCTACCCATGATAGATGCAATGATAGAGACACAAACTATGGGTGTCATTTGGTGATAACAAGGCTATTAGAGATGAAAGACTCTTCTTTCTTTAGCACTGTGATCTGCCAGTTTATACTTTTTAATCATACCAATATAAACTCTAAATTATTTTCATTGCCCTGATTTATTGCTTGTTTCACATATTTTGATTTAGTACTTGACACTGTATGTATTTTATCTATTGTTAATTTTATTTATTAGTTTTTACTATCACCTGCATTGCAGATACTTATTCTAGTGCTTGATTAAATGATTTGGAAAAGGGCTGGAGAGATGGCTCAGAGGTAAAGAGCACTGGCTGCTCTTCCAGAGGTCCTGAGTTCAATTCCCAGCAACCACATGGTGGCTCACAACCATCTGTAATGAGATCTGGTGCCCTCTTCTGGACTGAAGGATACCTGTAGGAAGAACCCTGTATACATGATAAGTAAAAATCTTAAAAAAAAAAATGATTTGGAAAAGTTGTATCCTTCTAGGTCTTGTTGTATAGGCTAAATCAGGAATGAGTTTAGGATTCAAATAATGCTTACATGGGGCTAAGTATTTCCCACTATTTTAGATTTCTGTTTTTACCTTCAGCAACATTTATTTGAAATCTTTCCCATATTTTTTTGTGATGGCTGGTTCTCCAATCCAAGATGCCTGAATATATACACATAAATATATGATGGTTCTCTTAGCATCAGAATTTATAGAATAATGGTCTATGCATAGGATGGAAGGTGGTAAAGAAAAGTTGGACTCACAATTCTCACCTCCTGCCTGCAGATTTGACCTGGACCAAATCTTCTCATTTTTTTCATCATGTTGGTGTTTCTTGGTATAAGTTCACCTCTCTATGATTTTTCAGCCTCTGCCAACAAAACACTGTATTTCAAGATGGCCTGAGTGTTACTCTTGCAGACAGAATGCTGTAAAATATATTAGTTTCTTTAAAACTATATTTTTCTCTAATTCAACAAACATCAATTATATTCATTGAAAATTTCATAAATGAATTTTAAGTTGTTTTTAACTTCCATTTTCCTCTTTAATTTCTTTTCCCTATTAGGTGAAGAAATAGAAAAGAATACACTCAAAACAAGGGGAAAGAAATGGGAGAGGGAGAGACAGCAACAGAGTAGGAGAGCGCTTCTCTTACCCAGCTTAAACATCACATCACAGTCCTAAAATATCCTAAATGATTAAATGGAAAACTATTCCTTCCCCAGGCCTCAGCTGAAAGGTTGAGCTCCATTCTTTAATCATTTAAGATACTTTAGCCCATGACCCAAGGCAACTACTTCAAAGATAAATAATTTTACATGCTTCTCTTCTCAGAATATCACTGTGAAAGTACTTCAAATTTCAAATATGTTTTATGTGTGGAATTTGCTCCTCTTCAATATTTGGTAAACTCCAGCTGTCTTTGCCTTCCAGGTTCTCAGCTTCATTTCTTCATCCCAGGGGATCCATAGGTCTTCATGAATTTCTCTCATTGTGCCATGGTCTGGAAGCTCTCCCGAGGTAGTAACTCAGGCAACAATACAGGTCACACTATTTATTTCTGTTCTTTAATTCCTGCGGTTCAGAACCTTAAAAAACATGGTTTGGAAAATATTGACACATGAGAGAAAGGAAAATCTGGATGTCAACAGTCTCTCTGTCATCCAGGTAACTATATTTCTTGAACTGTTATGACAGAGGTAAGAGAATTGTTGGAAGCCTAGTCACAGAGTGATCTTTATAGAAAGTCACAGACAATCCAAAAATATATCGAAAATCTCTGCCACAAAATAAAAAAAAAGAAACAACAGAATTAATAATGACAAAAACAAAAGTATTTCACAGTGGTGTGTGTTAGAGCAAAATTCTGAATGACTCTAGAAATGTTTTCTCAAAAGGCAATGTAGACTTTGACATAAGTTACAAGGCATTCCCATAGGTTTAAAGGCTTTGTAACTATGTCCTGAAGATTGTGAGACATTTATGCAAATTGGCTAACTATAACAGTCCCAAAATATCTTTCCCATAATATATCTGATGGGAACTACATGGTCTTCATTTCAAATTAAACTCTTAATTTCATTGCTATGATTTCATGCTGCTTTTCTGTAATAGAGACTCCTCATAAAGTTAAATTCATTTCTCACATTGGGAAATAATGTCTCCTCTTTATAATGGACATTAAGTACAGCCTTAAACAAAATCCACTATTTGCTTCTATTGTGCACTCTGTTTCAAAATATCAGTGAATACATCACTAAATACTGTGGTATTTAGAAGTAACAAAGAAATCTAGGAAAACCCCCAAATTTTTGCCATGGGTAATTGATAAATTGCATTTCTGTGGTGAATTGGAACTTGAGACAAAGATCCTAAGCATTAATGCAATAGGTGACAAAAGAAATTGTAAATGTGCTACCTATAATAACAAAACTCAGAAGACTCAGAAGGAATCTAATCAAATATGTATTTAATATAGAAAAGCTCGTGAAAGAATAAGTCTCCATAGGCAACAAAATATTCTCCAGAAAATGAAAACAAATTGTTGTCAGTCATCTCATTTTTAGAATGTATTTAGAAAGTGCTATTGAGCATTTTAAGGCAAGCACCCTAGATTTTGCAAATCGACTGCTAATCACAGACAAGGTTCTAGTCTACAATCTTGGGAAAATTTTTTTAGTATGAGAAGATACTGCAACCCCGCTTACATTGATAACATAAACGAACTCAGAACTAAACAGAGCAAAGCCATCATGTGAGAGGTCAGTGAGAACGAAGGTTATTTTCAGAAGAGTTCACAAGGGCTGGTTTTCCTCATATTTAAGCAATGTAAGCAGCACCAAATTAAATCAGTGCTTTACTCAGGAGTTATTTAGAATTCCTGTGGACAAAAATTAATTAAGTCTAAAAACTTTGTGAGAATTTTGTTATTTTCTAATGCTGGAAGTAAATTGGAGAGGAAAACTTTTAATTGAAAATGTGTTATATAAACCACATACAAAATTTACTTTTCCTAACTTAAGTTTAAAAAAAACTATTAATAAAAAACATTATTATATTGCCACTTTAATTTGTGAACCAGGACAGAGATTTTTTTTCCTATTTCCTGAGAAATTTCATCACGTTTAGCTAAACTCATTATAGTTACTAGTTTCTAAATTTCACTAAAATCCTTTTATATTGACTCTGCATATGAAGGTCTGACTTTTATTTATTAAAAGGACAGTAAAAAATTTAGGTTTGAATGTTAAGGAAATGATTATAAATTTATAAATGACATCTATGTGTAATTTTTCATGATATAAATGGTAATGAGTTGGCTCTAGGTTAAATTGATTATTTATAAAGTTAGAGAATATTCATAACAATAAAAGAACAGGTAATATCTCTGTCTTTGTCTGTCTGTCTGTCTGTCTGTCTCTCTCTCTCTCTCAAACACACACACACACACACACACACACACACACACACACACAAAGTAACAGCGATAGAGAGAAAGAGAAAGAGAGATACCAGCTTCATAGGTCAGAAGTATAGAAATTTATGTCTGAAATTTAAAACAGAGCGATTACTTTCTGATTTCTGGATAACTGATTGAGAGACTATTTCTTTATTTTGTGGGGTGTTCCCAGCTCCAAAGGACCCACGATCTTCCTGGCTCATGTCATTTCAAGAACTTTCATCATCCCTACTTCTGTCATCACCTATACATTTCTGACTTTGTGCTTTGTGACTCGGATGATTGCACTTGTCACCACAGATAATGGAGGATGAGCTTCTGCTCTTGCGGCCCTTTCATAATCGCAACTGTAAAGCTCTTTTTGTTGTCAGTTAATATAATGGCAGGAAGTTTTTGAGGTGTGGTTAAACTTGTATGCTATTCCTATCCCTGGTTCCCTTCTCCCGTTCATTTTTCCATCCAGCTTAAGTTGAAAAAAACCCTACCACAGGCTCCCCCTGCCATGGTGCTTTGTTTGCCAATGTACTAGAAAAAGTCAAAAAAAAAATACATGAATACATGGAGTATTTACAGATTATAGATTCTGGAGATCTGGTTGAGACTGTCACATGCAACTATTATTCTATCTCATATTACAATGAATTAATTATGGTGCTTCCTTCTACCTAGCTACAAAGGGTATTCTAAGTAAAAGTGTGATTACATGTTTCTGGTATGGATGTTTTGAACTATTGTAACATTGTAATATACATGCTTTATGTTTTATGTATAAGGTAGGATACTTTTTACATAGTAGAAAGAAAGATGGGGTTTATTTACTTATTGCATAAAGTGGCTCAAAAATGAAACATAAACTGATATGTTTTCCTCCAAGTCTAAACCATATAGATGCCTTTTAAGATATAATTATCAGAAATGTTAAGTTTATGAAACGATAA
Organism: Chionomys nivalis; assembly: GCF_950005125.1. NCBI lineage: Eukaryota > Metazoa > Chordata > Mammalia > Rodentia > Cricetidae > Chionomys > Chionomys nivalis. The sequence continues at coordinate 18,111,617 of NC_080088.1, forward strand.
TATTTACACTACAATTAAATATTTAAACATAGGATTTTTATTCTTAAGATCTAGACACCGTAAATGTGAGTCATAGAGCATGAAAGCACCAAAATGGTAAATGTCTAGAAACTTTATCAATAGTGGGTAGCTTTCACAGTACTGAAGCATGCTCAGCAAGATACTAGAGGGAAAAGTTATTGTCATTAATATCCAGCTATTAACCCTGCCAAGTACAATAATGAATGGCTTAAGAAGATGTGTACATTGATGTAATAGTGGTATGAATATTACAGGATAAACCAACCACCTTCTGCTTGGTTTTATATCCCACTCCCCAAGATGAAACTCATACCAATCACAAGTATTTAGCTAAAAACATTAGAATAGAGTTGTCCTAGGCACTAGGGGAGATATACTATTACTATTCTGCTAAATGTACAAAGATTATACTGACTTTTAATTACTTATTTTTATACCCATAAGTCTATTCGTATTCTGATTCTTATCTTAAAAGGTACTTTTTTATATGGTGATTACATGGTGACCAACAATTTTCCATGGTGAAGAAAATAGGATAATATAGAATTCTCAGTCCTATATATATATGAACCTTCTCTCCCAAGAATCAGGGATAATTACAGAAGGGGAGACAGAACAAGTGCAATAGCCTGTAGGAATAAATGGATACAAGGAAACGGTGTCTTCTGAACACAGTTGAGAATTGCTCATATGAAAGCATGGGGGCCTGAGATGTACTGCAATAAATTCTCATTTTATGTTACATAATCCCTTCTATACAAAACCAACTAAAAAAAGTGGTAAGAAAATAAAAATGAATAAAAATATGAAATGATGCCAATATACTAAATATACAAAGTACAATGAAGGAAATCTCAAGCCACTTGTGTCAATCTATTCCTGCAATACCAGTATTCCAGTAGATAGGAACATCAGAAGTTCAAGGCTATCTTCATCTGGACATTTAGTTCAGTGCTATACTAAAATAAACAGAATCCATTTGAAAATAAATTCATTGAGAAATCTACACAAATTTTCCTCAATATTTCAATCATACATTTGTGTTTACCCAGTCTCATTATTTTTTCCTTGAATAGCTAATGTCAATTTCTTATGCAATAGAAAGGTAAAATAACCTACCTTGAATACAGCTTCTTGAACAAGTAAGTTACTGAAAACTAAAGGGTACTAAAAACATGCAAAGTAACCAATCATATTGTATCAGATAGAAAACTGAATATTATAAAATTATAAAATCATCCAATGTTTCATTTTTCCCTTAAATTCACAATTTAAGGGACAGCTTAAAATTCTGATTGACGCAATGACCATAGTGACACTACTATCAACATAGATTCTTCCCATGTCATAAACCCATTGAGACATACAATTCCAGTCAGTGTATTCTCTAAACTTTGCTGGAGAATATTTGCTTTTACTATAACATATAGCAAACATGGATCTGGAAGTAAAATTTTCTTTGGTTGCTTGTTTTTTGTTTGTTTCTATTCCTGTAGTTCTCAATCCATATTTTTATTCTCAGTCTTCCTGAAGTATAACTATTTCATAATAAATATTTTCTGACTGTAGCATTGTTTATATCTAAGCTATTAAATACTTTAAAATATATTTTGTTTCTTAACAGTATATACCTAGCAGTTACATCTCTAGGATTAGTTAAGATTCTCCTAATTTATACATCTTCCAAAACACTTTATTTACCATGGAATACAAAAAATTTTGGATATGAATCACAATATCCTTATGAAAAGTTACATGTCAGCAAAACTTTTATTGTGAGTTAGATAAAAAGGTTAAATTTTAAAACAATCTCTTTAAATACTAGGCTTAGACTAATGTGTTCTTTAACATCATATTTATTTATATTAGGTAATTTATTTTGTGTGCATGTCTGAGTCTATGTAAATGCTAGTCATACATGTATGAAGGAGCCCAGGAAGATTAGAAGAGGCCATCAGATCATCCTGTAACTGGAATTATATTTGGTTATGAAATTAAATTTGGGTGCCTCTACAAGAGAAGTCAGTGCTCTTAATTATTGAGCCATCTCTGCAGGATCCATACTATATTTCTGGGGGTCATATTCCTGTTTTTATAAACCTTTACTCATTAAAAATTGGACACCCTCATGGTTTTACAAAATCTTACAAGCCTGATATTTTTTTCCAGGGCACTAAAGACATACTTTATGGAACATGAGAACAAAGGACTAAGTATTTAAACTTTAACACATGATGTACAAGTACATGAACCAGCTAGCTTAAAAGTGCCCTACAAATGAAGGATTATGATGTGTAAATTGAACAGGTCTAGTCCATGGTCAGGTAATAGGTTTGGAGGGGAATGGATGTGATTTCTCTCTTATTTCAGAAAAATAATGGTTCCTCCACCAATGATTCTGATTTAAGAGATAGGAAAATCACTTCATATCTGAGGGAAGAAATTATTTTTCTGCTGTTGTCACATTATGGGTTATATGTCTTGACATAAGTAAAAGTGCCTATCTTAATATAGCCGTAAATATTGTTCTTGCTTTGAGTATGTTTTTAACTCCAAATGAAATGGACACTGCTTTGTATTCTTTTATATTATTAAAACAGCTATGAACAAATATTGGTTCTGGTAGCTTTTCTCTCTCACTCTTATATCCACCAAACCCACATCTGATGTGGGATTCTCCTCTGTATGCTGTGATTATCAATAATAAATAAAAAAAATTGGATTGACCTGATAGGGTAGAATAGAGGTAGGTGGGGAAACGTAAACTTAATGCTGGGAGAAAGAAGGGCAGATGAAGGAGAAGGCATAAGTCACAAACAATCCCACGCTAGTTTGGAATTATGATTAATATAATTGTTATTTATTTAAAGGGGAAAAACTTACAGATCACCGTCCCAGACAACAGCCCTCTGCTCAATCAGGAAGGGAGTCTAGTTGCTGGAAGCTGAGCAGGAAGTAAGAGAGAGCGAGGAGGGAAATGGCCGCTGAGATGCCATATAGACCCACCGGAGACGGACATCAGAACTTTAGCCAGTAAGCTACAGCCTCGTGGTCAGACACAGATTAATAGAAATTGGTTAATATGTAAGAGTTAGCCAATAAGAAGCTAGAGCTAATGGGCCAAGCAGTGATATAATTAATACAGCTTTGTGTGATTATTTCGGGACTAAGTGGCTGGGAACCAACAAGCAACTCTCTCCTACACACATCTAATATTGTCTCTGCTTTCAGTACTCAAAATTACTTTCTTGCACTTTAGAAATAAACTCTTAATAGATGATTTACATAACCATGTCATTTTTCTGATTTTTTGAGACAGTATCTTTTATGAATTAAGCTAGCTTCAGACTCAAGTTCGCAATCCTTCTTTGCATCAACATCCTCAGTGTTACCATTACAGTTATACACAATCACACCCAGTTTACTTTATCTTTTCAATCAATAAAATCATGGACTATCTTTCAACAACAAACTTGTAGCTTCCTCATGGTAATAGGAGATGTTTCACTCACTGACGCTGCAGGATACTTCCTACTTTAGTTTTCAGTTAACAGGGCTAAAATTATTCTGCTATTCAGCTTTCATTTATGTAGACTACCTGTTCTCTTTAGTGTATTGAATTTCCAAGTGCTTTAGGTTTCAAAGCTGTGGTTTCTAGTCTGTCCTTACATCTCTTCACTCTGCTTTCTTTCTCTTGTTTCTTGCTTGTTTCCTTTCTTGCTCCCTTCTTTTATTAACAACTTTTTCTTTTACCTTTACCGAGAGTGTTTTACATAAGGAAAAACTAATTCATACACATCTGATTCATGCTGAGATATGAATTGCTTTCTCCTTGCACTCATTCAATTTGGAAGATGATGTGTAGGTAACTCTAACAGTACAACCTTATACAGCTTCTCTCTTTCCACAGGTTCATATGTACAAAAATTTGAATATTTTCACACTTTTTCTAGTTCTTCTTTCTTTCGAAAGCTTTTTGCCATGTTGCTGTCAAAGAAAATAATATGTGGGATATAGTCCTCATAAGCCACAATGTGGGATAACAATCAAACTAATCAAATTTTGGAGGAAGAAGGGATTAGCTTTACTAAATGATAACATACCTAACACTTGGGCCTCATAATTTCTTTTTCTTTTTAATCTTAGTTCTTATGTAAGATACTAAAATTTAACCTCCTTGTTTCAAATTTTGTAATTTTACACTGGCATAGATCTAAATTATCATCACAACATAACCATACACATAGTAATTCTCAAGTACATGCATTTCTTCAAAAATACATTCTTAACAAATTAAATAATTATTTACCAATAAATTTTCTTTGTTCTTTCCCATGGAGATGAGAAAAGGCATATTCTCATCCCGACCCCATCCCCTAATCTTTATAACTTTTTTCTTATAAGCTTCCCAAACAAAATTAAGAAGAACTTCCTATAGAGTGTTCAAAGGGGTACATTAAGTGGGAAGCAAAAAGGAAAGAAAGCAATTTAGTGGGTGGAGCAGAGCAATGGCATGGCTTCCAGAAGCTTTTGCAGCATTTGCGAAAAAGCTAGAAGAAAAGAAAAATCCTTTGAAAAATACCTACGGTGTTATCTCCCCTTACACCATGGCATAGCAGACCTGATTTGATTCATTATTATCTGTGTTCAGTTACTCAGCCAGCTGTTGCTTTATCTCCGAAGCCGAATCCCTGGTCTGTAGGTTTCAGATATCCAGACAGCTCTCTAGGTATGCTTTTCAGGAGCACCTGGATGTCAACTATTCACTTTGTTCTCTCATTGTTTATCAGTACATCCGAGATAGATGAGTGCACCAGTAATTACATACACCATGTGTTTTAACCTAATGATAATGATCAAGGCTTATGTCTCTTTTAAATCTAAAATGAAAATTATTAATGAATTGTCATAAAGTCTCTAAAATCTGTTAAACAGCCTAGTAGTGACAATGTTGTTGAATTTTGTGACAAAGTTGCCAGGTGGAAAACCTGTAATGTGTGCCCAGTAATTGACAATGATCTTGCTGAATAAAACCTATGTTGTTGCTTTTTAGCATTTCCTGAACTTTATTTGATTATCTCAGAACCTTAAATTTTTCTGAATAACATTTATATTCTTAGATTTATAAAAGAATGCATAGTTACTGTGCCCTATTTCTTCAAACAATGGTCTATCTTAGAGAAAAATATGATAAAACAGATATGAGATAAACATGTTCTATACCACATGAACAATTTGACATGTATCTGCACTATTTCTGTTTAGAAGGTAAATTTACTCAGGTCAGAGTACACATGACAACCAGAAGAAGCCATATGTGGCACAGGTGATGAAATGATTGAGATTATAAATGCATGTATTAAGTCATAAAAGCAAAGAAAATTAAATTGACTTTAAATTCTTTAATCCCATTGATAATCACTAATAATTGATTTAACTCTGATATTCAAGATTGGAATATTTATTACTCATCAAAAATGTAAGATAATTTTTATAGCTATATTACAACTGTTGAAGACATAATAATCTTTTGTTACATTCAGTTTGTTTTTCTGGTGCTATGAATTTGTTTATACTGATTAGTATGTAAACAGAAATATTTTAATAAGTAGCAATAATTATTAAGCAGGCTCCCTTAAAATGCTAATTTTTTTGTATATATAAACATTGGCGTAAGACATTCTGTCAATAAATTATCATTTAGATAATTTAATTCAAATTTTTCAAATACAAATCACATTTCAATTGTTAGTTAGAAAGGTACTGAAAATCAATGTATAAAGTTTGATTCAATAAGTTTTACAATAAGTTCATATCCTGGGATCAGCGAGATGACTCAGTGGATAAATGGGTTTTGAATTAATGTGTGGCAACCTGAGGTTAATCCCCAGAACCATAAAAATGTAAAAGGAGTTAGCCAGCTACACAAAGTTTCCTTACACTTCTAAGTGTCTCAGAGTAAATATAGCATGAGTGTCAACGCACAGTTCTTGCATAACTCATGTACGCCTCTTGCCCACCTCATGTCCATCTCATGCACACTTTATGCACACTTCATATAGACCTCATTCCCACACCTTCACACATGAACAGTGTTAATAAAACATTTGATGACATATTTGTAGTAAGGAGGGGGTTGCTTGTTAGTTCCTGGGCACTTAGCCCTGAAATAATCAAACAGAAACTGTATTAATTAAATTACTGCTTGGCCCATTAGCTCTAGCTTCTTATTGGAGAACTCCTACATATTAATTTAACCCACTTCTATTCATCTGTGTATCTCTACGTGGTTGTGCCTTACTGGTTAAAGTTCTGGCCTCTGTCTCCGGTAGGCCTATATGGCTTCCCTCTACTCCACCTCCTTCATTCAGCTTAGTTTTCCCTGCCTACCTCTATTTCCTGCACAGGCCCAAAGCAGTCCTTTATTAACCAATGGTATTCACAGCATACAGAGGGGAATCCCACATCAGATATGGACATTATGGCTATTCTGCATTAAAATTTCATACCTGTTACCTTATAAAGAGGTGTTTCTTATGAATCCTGTTTACTTTACAGGCCAGACAATACATCTTTTGTCATTGTTTAGATACAATTCAATAATACCTTACAAAGCTAATATACAGGCACAGAAATATTCCAGTTACCTAAATGTCTCAAAGTTATTCCCACTGTCAACACTCTAATTTGTGTCTGTTTATAATATACATTACATCACAGAAGCAACGGCATTCTAATATGGTTCATTAATTTGATTCTAACAGTTTTATTTAGCTGTTCAAATATATTTGGAAAACGTATTGACAGGTGGTGCTGGAACATGTCTTTAATCCCAGTACTCGGGAGGCAGAAGCAGGTGGATATCTGTGAGTTTGAGGCTGCCTGGTCTACTAGAACTAGTTCCAGAATAGGCTCCAAAACTACAGAGAAACCCTATCTCAAAAATATCCAAAAAACCCCCAAAACAAACAAAAGAACAAAACAAATAAACCAAAAAAAAGTGTCTTTGCCTTGAAAAAATTAGGAATGAAATTTTTAAAGACTATTTCACTAGCTTTTACTCTATTTTTCTACCTGTTTTACGAATGATGCGTATTATTTTGATGTTTAAGAATATTGCTTAAGGTGTGTTACATTCATTTATGCTGTGGAATATTTGTTTAATGATTGAAGATTTGTTGCATTGTTTTATGCTACATTTGTTTCACTCTGTAACGCTGTATTACTTTGCATTCCAAAAAGAGCTGATTGGTTTAATAAAGATTTGAAAGGCCAATAGCTAGGCAGGAAACTGATGTTAGAAAGCATAAATAGGAGGAGAGATCCAGGGAAAAGCATGAAGAGCAAGAAACAGAGAAAGAGAGGAGCATGCCAGGACCCAGATACACAGCCACACAGCCACACAGCCACACAATCACACAGCCTGTTGCAGAGTGTAAAGGAAATAAACATATATAGAATAAAGAAAAGTAAAAAAGCCCAAAGACATAACATAATTAAAGGTAATTGGGATAATTTATGTTAGAAAAACTGGCTAGAAATAAGCCAAGCTAAGTCCAGGCATTCATAAGTTAGAATAAGTCTTCCTATATTTATTTGTGAGTTGGATGATGGCACTCAAAAGAAACAGAGAAAAAAAGCTACAGATGTGTTTTTGATTTATTCTGTATATTTTTATATGTATAATCCATATATCATTTATTTATAGCATTGTTCTGTTATTCAATATCCTTATGTACTTAGTGTATACTTTTCAATTAATTTTTAAAGAGTACAAAAATTTACCAATATTGTTTTATGTACTTGGATGCTTTATTATTTACTACATTATAGTGCTATCACAGTGTTTGTTGATTGAGTCTTTTAAACTATGAAATATGCTTGCTATATTTACTAATTTTTCTTGTCTTTAAAGGTATTTACTTTGAGACTATACTTGTATAAGCATTATATATGTTCACACCTGTATATAAACATATATGCACATATATATTGCATTTTAAATGCTTTGACTAGTCAAGCAAGTTATTTCATTAGATATCAATTATGATTACTTTTAGATTATTTTAGAAAAATTCTGCAAAGTCCTTGTTACCATGTATCACAACAACTATTTTTACTTAAGATTATAATTCATTTATACTCATAAAATTATTAATATATCTTGATTTTCAGTCCCTTATTTCTCCAGATTTTGTTTCTTCAATATGAATGTCTCGCCTTTACAAGTTAAATTGCAAGTCATGTACATTCTTTTTCTTTTTTATTTAATATTCTGTTATCTTTTTGGTTAGCAATTTTTACATTCATCTGAAATTTACTTTTTCTACTTGAAATATAATTATTTGACTTTCAAGTGAAAATATTTTTTTTTTTTTGGTTTTTTGAGACAGGGTTTCTCTGTGGTTTTGGAGTCTGTCCTGGAACTAGCTCTTGTAGACCAGGCTGGTCTCGAACTCACAGAGATCCGCCTGTCTCTGCCTCCCGAGTGCTGGGATTAAAGGCGTGCGCCACCACCGCCCGGCTCGTGAAAATATTTTTTAAAATCTCTTAATTACTACATTTCAAATTTTAGTGCACAGTTTTACATATATTAGCTTTCTGAACTCTGTTTAATTCATATTTATTCTACTGGATTTTATTTGAACACCTAACACTGCTCAAGGATTTGAAATTATTTTTTAGGCCAGGGTTTTTCAAAACCAATATTCTTGCTATATTCTACTATATGATCTTTTGTTGTTAGAGATATACACAACAGGATGTTTATCAGGATCTTTCCAGTGACGCAGTATATGTCATTATAATCCATACCTTGTCCTACCCTATCTATGTAAAGAAAAGTGGGCTAAATATTACCAAACATTGTTGGCTGGAAGGAAAACAAACTTTTTCAACTTTGATCAAAAATCACTGACATGAAACAGAACATTTTTAATAACTAATTTCTGATTGCTGGTGTTCTTTACCCTGAATTTATTTAATCAAAGAAATAACTTGATCAGCAGTGTTTAGCACTACACACCATCCAACAGTTAGTTGTTTCCATATCTGTCTGCACTCACTGAGTTTAATCTGGTACATTTCTACAGTGTCAGTGGATTATCTCTGTATTTGGTTACTTTTCATTTTTATATGCAGTGGAACCAGCAACTTCTTTTTGTAAAATTTTTGACACTTGTATAAAATGTGCAAATATAACTTCTACTAAGAAGAGTCCTGAATCTGTGTCTGTAAAACGTATTTCACTGTAGCATGAATAATAAAAACCCAGAAACAGATATAGGGGCTAAAGCTGAATACCAGAGCAACAGAGCAATAAGCCACTAAAGAGATGTTTTACGTCTATCAAGGCTCAGACTTCAGGGTAAATCCCCAAACTGCCTAGAATGCACCGTGTCTCCACCAAACCTCAGACTCCACACTCTCGTGAGTTCCTGTCTCCTCCCCCTTTATATTACTCTCTGCACCCAGTCATATCCTGTCTCCACTTCCCTAGTGCTGGGATTAAAGGTGTGTGACTCCCAAATCCTGAGATTAAAGGTGTGAGCCACCACCACCTGGATCTCTTTATGGATCGATTTTGTTTAGACCAGGTTTGCCTTCAACTCACAGATCCAGCTCCCTTTCTCTTCCAAGTCCTGGAATTAAAGGTATGTGCCCCTTCTCCCTGGCCTCTAATGACTTAGTTTTGCACTCTGATCTTCCAGCAAGCTTTATTTATTAAAACTGCAAATAAATTATTGCGGCAGTTCACCTCAGATTCAAAAGTGGTTATGTACTAAGTGAGACGACATAGCTCTTTTAGGATTGAGAGCCCCTCTCTCCCATTACTCAAACAAATGAAAGATGGGGAATCCCCAAGAATTCTGGGACATTATATCCAGCATTTGAAGGTGAGAAAATTCTTATAAGATAACCTGTAGCCTGGCATTGAATTGAGACAACCAACCTTTAAGAGAAAAAGGATCTATTCCAATGTTACCTTCACTTTTATCCTGTTACTTCAACGTTATTTTGACAGGGCACTATGTAAAAACGATATATTAGCATAATCAGCAGTGACTCCACATGCAGAGCATGCCTAATTTAAATTGACTATTAGAATAATCAAATTAATCACTTAATTATAAATTCATCGCTAGACCACTCTGGGAACTCTAAAATTTGAGAACAAGCATATGGACAGTTGTATTTTGTTGATGGGTATGTTGTACTTCCCAAAGAGATTTTTTTGTGTTATGATTTTTCCCACTGGTCTTAGAATAGGTAGATATTTCAATATTATCATTTCATTTTTCAAGGATTTTACTTTCTGAAAGAACTCTAGTACAAACCAATAAAGAAAAACTATAAAGAAGAATTAAATCAGAAGCTATGCGATGTTTTTTTCTTTAAAATATGGTACTTTCTCACCATTCCTTAAAAACAATTTAAAGGAAAGTGGCCATTACAAGAAGCAATCAATATTCTAATCTCTGTACTGAAACACTGTAATATAATGGACAAGAATAGTAGGTAGACCATGTAGATCACTGTTAACAAGAAACATTGATAAAAAGAAAGAAAGAAAGATGATTTTTATGAGCTGCCAACTTTAGTGGTGGGATGGGAAAGTGACTGAGGGACTCCAGAGTACTGAGTTAAGTTACTGAGATATTCAGCACTGAACTGTGGAAAGCTGCCTTAGGCTAATTACCATGCACTATATAAAAGCTAATAGAGTTTTGCACTAAGTGACTGATGAAGCTTCTTTAAGTAATGGATTTTTCTTGAGGCAGTGAGAAATCCTGCTATGCTTTTACCTAAATAAGCGATGGGACTTGGAAATGATAAGGGAAGAGAGAGAGAAGGTTTGCAAAATTCATGAATAAAAAGCAAAGCTTGGAGAAATGAGAATAAACTGAGATAATTCTTTGGTTGCTCATATAAAGAAAATTCAGAGGCTTTTTTTGGTAAGTTGCTTTTTGTAATATTTTGCTATTTTTTATCATGTGACATCTTTATTTTAAAACTATGTTTAACTGTAACAAGTATTGTTTTTCAATTTAGAAACATTTTCCAAGGGTTTTGATGAAAATATTATCTTAAAATAAAATATAGCTTTCATGGTAAATTCTTTTTACCTGTATCTTTTTACTAGAGAATTGGTTCCATTTATATTGATAGACTTTTGTGTGATTCTTTTTTTTTTTTTTTTTTTTTTTTTTTTTGATTTTTCGAGACAGGGTTTCTCTGTAGATATTTTGATTGTGTTCTGAAATATAAAGCTCTCTTAGAGTCAGAGGGTGGAGTTAACCATTAGTTGACCTAAATTAACCAGAGAAATTTGGATGACTGTAGACAGAGAGAAGACAGGAAATAGTAAGGCAGGGTAGAGAGAGAATCTCAGCTGTTTTAGATAAAGGAACAGAGAAGTAAGAGGTGACTGATGGTGGCTCCCCACTTCTCTGAACTTTCAGGGTTTTAACACTGACATCTCATTACCCATTTTTTTTATTGAGCTCTACATTTTTGTCTGCTCCCCTTTCTTCTCTCCTCTCCCCTCCTCTTTAACCTTCTCCCATGATCTCCATGCTCCCAGTTTCCTCAGGAGATCTTGTCTTTTTCAACTTCCCATGTAGATTAGATCCATGTATATCTCTTTTACGATCCTCATTGTTGTCTATGTTCTCTGGGATTGTGATTTGTTTACTGGCTTTCTTTGCTTTGTGTCTAAAAACCACATATGAGTGAGTAGATATAATATTTGTCTTTCTGGGTTTGGGTTACCTTACTCAATATGATGTTTTCTGGATCCATCCATTTGCCTACAGATTTCTAGATGCTATTTTTTCTGCTGTATAGTACTCCATTGTGTAAATGTACCACATTTTCATTATCCATTCTTCAGTCAGGGGGCATTTAGGTTTTTTCCAGATTCTGAATATGACAAACAATGCTGTTATGAACACAGTTGAGCACATGTCCTTGTGGAATGATTGAGCATCATTTGGGTATATATACAAAAGTGGTATTGCTGGGTTCTGAGGAAGGTTGTTTCCTAATTTTCCAAGAAATTGCCATACTGAAATCTAAAGGGGCTGTACCAGCTTACACTCCCAACAGCAATGCAGGAGTATTCCCTTTGCCCCATAACTGCTGCACCATAAGTTATCAGTGTTTATGATCTTGGCCATTTGTTCAGGTGTAAGATGGAATCTCAGAGCTGTTTTGATTTGCATTTCTCTGATGACTAAGGATGTTGAGCTTTTCCTTAAGTGTCTTTTTGCCATTTTTGATTCCTCTGTTGAAAGTTCTGTGTTTAGTCTGTACTCCACTTTTTTATTGGATTATTTGTTCTTTTGATAACCAATTTCTTGATTTCTATGTATATTTTGGAGATCAGACCTCTGTCTGATGTGGGGTTGGTGAAGATATTTTCCCATTCTCTAGGTAATTTGTCATGTTGATTGTGTTTACAGAAGCTTTTCAGTTTTAGGATGTCCCATTTATTAATTGTTTCTCTCAGTGTCTGTGCTACTGGGGTTATATTTAGGAACTGGTTTTCTGTTCCAATGCATTTAAGCGTACTTCCCAATTTCTCTTCTATGAGGTTAAGTATAGCTGACTTTAAGTTGAGATCTTTGATCCATTTGGAATTGAGTTTTGTGCATGTGGTGATATTTACAGATCTGTTTTCACTCATCTACATTTTGATATCCAGTTATGCCAGCATTACTTGTTAAATATACTTTCTTTTTTCCATTTTTTTTTAATTTTTTGCATCTTTGTCAAAAATCAGGTATTCATAAGTGTGTGAATTAATATCTGAGTCTTTGATTAGGTTCCATTGGTCCTCCTGTTTGTTTTTACACCGATACCAGGCTATTTTCAGTACTGTACCTCTGTAGTCGAGTTTGAAGTCACTGACCGTGATTCCTCGAGAAGTTCCTTTATTGTACAGGATTGTTTTGACTATCCAGGTTTTTTTGCTTTTCCATATGAAGTTGAGAGTATCATTCTTTCAAGTTCTGTGAAAAAATTTGCTGGGATTTACTGCTGTCATGTTGGTCTTTGTGGTGTTGCATGTGTTCTTACCTACACATCTTTTCCTTGGATTGGTGCAGTTGGAGTTTTCTGTGACTCTGGTGATCAATCTCCCAGGTGCCAGTATATCCAAGGCTTAGATGGTTTCTCCTCATAGTGCAGTCAGAGCCAGGGTTCTAGCCACCCCGTTGGTCACTTTATTCCTGGAGATAGCCCAGATTTACCAGAGTTTGTTCTGCTCCTGTGTAGTTTATTGTTTCAGGCCTGCTCCAGCCTAGGTCGCTGGCTTTGACATGTTTCCATAAATGTCCCTGTTCTGAGTCCACTCCTGAAGAGGTTCCTTGCTTGGGCTTGGTCCTGCAAAGGTCTCTGACTCCGGTCTATTCTCTCGGAGGTCCCAGACTCACACACAGACCCAACAGGGGTCTGACTCCCCAATTTTTATTGATAGAGAATAATTAGTTAAGGCTTCATCAGGCATCCAACACACGCCATGAATTCACAAGATAGCCACTTGCCCTTGGCTTTGTAGCTGGTAGCAACCCCCAGAGCTGCACCTGTCAGAGCTGTTGCACCACTAGCTGGCTTTTACTTTCTTTTTTCTACCCCTCTGCGTGTGTCTTGGATTTTCCTGTTGCAGCCTCTCTACAACAGACTTCAGCTCCCATTAAAACTCCACAGGCCTCAAACTCCAGAGACACTTGAACCCCAAATGTCCCCATGTTTATACACCCGTGACTGGGTCACTCTGCCTTCCGGAAGTTTCCACCACATGTGCTTCTGCGTTATCCCCGAAGTGCACATTTTAGGCAGCTGGCTCCCTCTCCCCTTTGGTTGCAGGTTTAACCTGGACCTCCTCCTCCTGATGCTGCCACACTAAGTAGCTGCCTTGACACCTGCTCAAGTTTCTATTGTTATTGTAATAGCCACACACTCTCAGTTCAGTACTTCCAGGAGCAGCTGCAGATACACTCAGCCAAGCTGTCACTCTCCGTGTTATCTGCCCATCTGTGCTTCCCAGCAACAGCTAACCTCACCCTTCACCACTAGCAGCAGTAGATTTAGTAAGACAACTGGGAATTCTTAAATGGATAAATTAGTTGTTTTTAAAAAAGAAAAGAATTTTTTCATGTTAAACATGGGAAATAATATTATGATTTTCCACAATGGATGCTTTGAAAATAGAACAAATAAGTGAGAAGATAAATAGCTTATCTGGGATTGATATAATGTCAATCATAATGACTATCAGTCTGGTAATACATATATTTATCCTTGAAAATGGTTTCATAACTGTGTCTGTGGTAAATATGAGAAATTGGCTGGTAAGATGCAGGCATTAGAAAAGGTTACTAGCAATACTATGCAAATCCTTTAAGTACTAACTAAAGAAAATAGTGAAAATTTGACTGATAAGTTATAAGACTTAGAAAAACTTATTAAAATCAGATAATGAAAGTATTCAGAAACAGACAGGGTAATTTAAAGGAGATCCAAACACACCATTCTGACGTGAATTTAAAGAGGAACAACCCATGATTATTATTCTATCTATCTATCTATCTATCTATCTATCTATCTATCTATCATCTATCTATCTATCATCTATCTATCTATCATCTATCTATCTATCATCTATCTATCATCAACCTACTTATTTAATTAGTTTTTTTCTTTTTTTAATGATTTCAACTCATTTGCCTTACTTCAGCTTTTCTACTTACAAACAGCTTGCAAGTTTTCATTTAAAAGCAGTCTCAACTTCAGAGGTTCCTCTAGCTTCTAATCTTGTCATAAGATTACTCAAATCTAATGTGAATTCAGGAATGAGAGAATGCTGTAGAATTCTTCTGTATACTGGGAATATGTATTACTTTTTTGGTTAATAAAAAGCTGACAGACAGGTAGTCAGGCAGAAAGTATAGGCAAAACAACCAAACAAAGGACACTGGCATGAAGAAAGGTGGAGTAAGAAGAGAGGCAAGTCAGAGGCTAAGAAAGGGGGATATGTAGAAGATGAGGTAAAAAACCCTGGGTCATGAAACATAACATAGATAAGAAATGTGAATTAATTTAAATGTAATACAGAATACTAATTATCAAAAATAGTCATACTTATATTCATGTTAGGTATGTTTTCAAGATCATAAGCAAATATATTTAGATAGATAAGTGTTGTCAACCACTTCTAAGACCTACAGAATATACATTTAATATATTTAATAACCTAAGGCTTTTCTTGACAGTGAGTCATGTCTGCTTCTGACAGCACCAATTTACTTCCAGAGAAGATGATGAGCTATAAAGGTACTCTGTATGGACTTTGGCTTTTTTTTTAATGACAAAACCCAGCCGTTTGGATAAAACTTCTCTTGCTTCAATTGCTGACAATGTACTGTCCAAACTGAACCAGCAGAATGCAAAAGATAGTGACTGTCAGACTTACAATGTGAGAGTCATTCAAAATTCTATGCTTCTCAGAAAATTTTGTAAGATATTCTAGGATTGTCGGCCAAATATGAATGCCCTAACATAAAAAAAAAAAAAAAAAAAAAAAAAAAAAAAAAAAAAAAAAAAAAAAAAAACCTAAGGCGACTGTCAGGCAGCCAGATATCCCCTGTCCTTAGATAACATCTCACCCTTCTGGGCTCTCTGACAGAGTAAAAGGCTAGATATTCATAGTTAAAGTTTTCCATAGTTATGATAATAGATAAATTAGGCATAAAATTTTAGAGTCACAAACTTGAGAGAAATAATAAACTATTTTCTCTAAATTTTCCAAATCCAAATGAATTAGATATTATAACTGTAACTCATATTTAATAACTGTTTTGTTACATAACTCTTTTACTATGTTAATGTTATTAAACCTTTCCTTTTTAATTAGATAAAAGGGGAAATGTTATGGAATAATCTTTCTGTACACTGTGAATTTGTATTATTCTCTTTGGTTAATAAAACTCTGACAGTTTGGTAACTAGGCAGGAAGAGTAGTATAACCAAAGTAAGGATACTGGGATGAAGATGAGTGGAGTAGAAGACTCCAGCCAGATGATAAGGAAGCAGGACAAGTAGAAAATGAGGTAACAAGTCATGAGCCACATGGCAAAGCACAGATAAGAAATATTGATTAATTTAAATGTAAGAGTTAACTAGTAGCAAGCCTGAGCTTTTGATCCAGCACATATAATTAATATAAGGACTCTGGGTGGCTATTTGAGGTTGGCTGTTGGTACAGAAAAATTCCATCTACTGGAGAATCTCAGGGGTGAAGAGCAAGGGGTGATGTGTTTCTTGCCTGTAATTTTGAAATCTTCTTGATCTGAATGCACTGTAAAAAATACCATGTAGTACATTGTTAAAACTATACTATCCATACTAGAATTTTGATATTTGTTATCTTATTTCATAACTTTAGCATATTACCCAGGTTAGGATAAATGAGTAATAATTTTGGATTTTTGGTTGTAATTGTGAGTGTGTATACATATATGTATATATGTGTAAACACACACATGTGTGTGCTCATGTTGCGCTTTTCACCATAAAGCATAGAGGTGTCAGATCACCTGGAACTAGAGTTATAACTGGTTAGTCTATAACTGTTGAACAAAGATGCTAGGAATCAAACTTGGTTTCCATGCAAGAGTAGTATAAGCTCTTCCCTGCTGAGACACCTCTCCAGACCCTCATTTACCGTTTTTATATATTATTGCATTTCCCTGGACTACACTAATGGTAGCATTTCTATGGTTTTTGTTTAGATAAATGTCAACCCAAATGCACAAATGTGCATATTTTCATACATAAGAATGTATATATGCATACCACCATACACAAATTTTTTAAAAGTACAACTTTGTGATAAAATATTTTGGATATATTTTATTGGTTGTTTGATTTTTTTTTTTTGACAGGGATTCTCTGTGTAGTTTTGGTGCCTCTCCTGGAATTAGACTCCCAAATGCTGGGATTAAAGGTGTGCACCACTATCACCCGGCCATGTTGTTATTTCATGTACATGAAAGTAATATGAAGACCTTCAAATGAGAACTTCAGCTCTCGAGTCAGGCTGAGGTGAAACCAGACTACCAGATTTGATGTGTGGCTATGCATCAAATAGTAAGATTTGTCTCATGAAGGGAATATGTGAATTGAATAAGTAAATATAATTAGACTTTATATATTTTACACATTAGCTACTAATAATATTTTTGTTTTAGCTATTTAATTTATTTTCTGATAAACTTAACCACTTTTCTGTTTTACAGTAATCACCTTTGATCACTCTGAAAGGAAAAGAGGTCCCAGAATGTGGATCATTATTGTTTTAAACCATATGGTCAATTCATTTTACTTTATTAGTATAAAGGTTAATGTGTGATCTAGTAGAGGCAAGGGAATATATGAGAAAGGGTAATAAGATAAATTATGCATGACAATACTCTCCCTGGGAAATTTGTGACTTGAAGGAAGAGCAGGGAAAACTTTAATCTCTTCCCTGACTTCTCTACCTTGACAAAGGCTCAAAAGAATCTGAAGTCTTGAGAATGCAATCACCTACTTTTTATCTACAAAGACAAATTCCTAAGGAAACAGCAGAGCAGAATAAAAATTTTGACTCCTTCATAATTTTAAAGATCCAAAACCATATGAATGCTTACCTGTCGACATCTGTAGCTACTTACAAGTATATTGTTGATTCAAAGAGAGGATTTTTGGTACACTATGAGTTTGTGTTTGTGTTACAGCAAATATTCTTTTGGATTATGTGTTTTTAAAAGTTTAGTTGTAAAACATTGAATTTTTGAAAGTCCTGTTTACTTTTTCATTTATCAGATTACAATCATGGTCATAATAATTAAAGCAAACATTATGTGAAATGCTCTTTAGGAATTTTCTTTCACAATATTACTAAGGTATTTCCTTTTAAATATAAAGAGTATATAATAACAAAACTACCATTTTTACATGAGAGCAGATTCATTTTTTTAACTTGAGTATTATATATTTTAAAAATTAATTTTTAAATTATTATGTATTTATTTATATTAACACTATTTTTAAAAAATATTTTTTATCATAATTAGCCTTTTAGGAATTTTATATTTGTATATAATGTGTTTTCATAAAATCTATCACTCATTCCCTCCCACCAAATTCCTCCCCATTCTGCCATGACTTTTATGTGACATTCAAAGTGAATCCAAATTCTTCTTCAGAAATGTCACTTGTCCTTTCTGTAATTACCACAGTTGACCTTTGCACACCACAAGCAGCATGTCAGTACCACGTGAATGACATTGAACATGTTCTGTCACTTATTTCACAACGCAATGCTAAATATGTTTTTGACTTTTTTGTTTTGTTTATAAATATATTTTTATACAAAAAGTCACTACTGTATAAAACAATGGATAATTCATCAAATATCACTGAGCTAATCATTGGTAATTAAAAAGCACTGGTGTCCAAACTAACCACAGTAGGAGTATTCTGAATTAAAGTATACACTTTATTGTGATAGAGCAAAGTTGCTCATTTAATGATAACTGTGATCAAATATAGAATGATAGGAATGATGGAGTCTAGGTAACATAGATCAGGAAGGAAATTAAGTCCATGGTTCTCTCCCACCCAGAGCGTCCAGAGTATCCCAAATTTTCTCCATGGCTTCTCTTATTCAGAATAACAAGGTATGCCAATAGCCTTGAAAACTTTTGAATGAGAACCCACCTAATCTCATGATTATGTCTAAAAGGCTCCATTTCTAAAAATGTTTACCAGATTCAAAATTCTGGCTTCAACATGATGGAAGCAAGATTACCTCTTATGTAACAAATTGTCTTATAACATTCTAGGATGCCAGAAATACTACCTTACGTACTTGAAAGTAAACCAATTCTGATAACTCCCCACTAAGAAACACCTATTAAAGGTCTCAACTCTTCATCCTAAACATGCCTTCAACTTAGGAACCTTTAACAAAAAAAACCCTTAAAATTAATTTGTGTAATAATTTAGATATTACATCTCATTGGTATGGTTTGTTTGTTAATGCACCAATCGTTTTTAAGGCTTCTTCAGTAAAAATTCTGAAAATGCAAGAGGAAGTGGGAATTTATCTTGACTCATGGTCTGAGGTCCAGCAGGCTGGAGAATGCAGGACAGCAGACACCTGTAAAGACTACCCCTTTGTGTTTACATTGGTGGTACATGGCTAACGCTAGTGTTCTTAATTCCTTGTTTTCAGTTAGTCCTGAATTCTATTGGTGATACTCCTGGGTCTTGTCTTCTCAGTGTAACATCAAGGTAAATGTCTTCATATATTTAGAAATGTGTTTCTATGTGATTCAGGATCCTGTCAAGTCAATAGTCAATGTTAATCACCATAGTAACTTTTAGGGATTTAAAGTTCAACACAAGTCATTTCAAGTCAATTGCTCAATTTCTATTCTAGCTATTTTTGAAAAATAATAAATAATAAAATTCATTAAAGATACTTCCTCGTCACCTGCTGTTTTTTCCAGCTATCACTGAAGGCTATTGGCTAGGGCTAGATTTTAGGTAAAGGCATAGTTTCACTTAAGATTTGTCAATTTAAGACTCCGAACAGTGTTCTTTAATATTTTTAAATTGTGACCTCAGAGTCCCTTCTACATCTTCATACCTACTACGTAAGAAAACCAAGAGTTTAAATATGTATGGACAAGAATTATCCCTATTGAGTGTGCACTTTCTTTCTACAATTGCAGATAAGAGTTTTTCTTGAAAATGTAAGGATTATCCTCAATGAAGAAGCTTAGCATCAGTTTTACTTTACTTCTAAAACACACTGCAGGAAGTGTCAATTTCTTTCTTCCTGGATCAGTCCTGTTTATGACTCACCCTTAATCCTCAGTATTAAAACTTAGAGGCCTTTGCTATTTTCGGACACAAAGAACACCTTCTGACTCTCCTGGCACTTTTTCATAAGGAGACAGAAGAAGCATGAGTCTTTGATACTGCTATATTTTCTAATGACTGCTTAAAAGGAATAGGAAATACAATTCTTGTCTGTGAGAGATGCCTCATATAAATAACACGAGAGAGGATGGGAAAGGTGGAGCAGATTAATTGTTAAGCCCTCTGTTAGCAGGTAGAATGATCTGAAACAATCTTTCAAAAAAATTCTCAGAGGTTACAGTCGCTCACTGAGTTTTTCTTGCCCAGCTATCAAGAGTTTAATGGTACATCACTTTGCATTTCTTCACGTTTGTTATCTTCACTTTTTATGTCCCCTTTACTCATTCATTACGCTTCCCTGGAAATGCTCCAGAATATATGGAATGCTGAAGCATGATAAACAGAAGCCCAGAGACAGAATTTGGGGTTCACCCTGAAGGTCAGAAAAGCAAAACAGTCAGCTTTGGCTCTTACCTCTACCTCAGTCTGAAATGCTGATCCTGCCTCTAGGAATCTCAGAATGAGAGTAAGAGCTGTCTCCTCCTATCTTATATTCCACTCTAGTGCTGGGCTTAAAGGCAGGCACCACTACCACCTGGTTTCTATGGCAAACTAGTGTGGCTACTGGGATTAAAGGTTTGTGTCACCACTGCCTGGTCTGGAAGGCTGAGCAGGTTGTCTGTTTTACTCTCTGAACTTCAGGCAACCATTATTTATTAAAATACAAATGAAATATCACTGCAGAACTCAGACAATAGTGTCTAGATACTATGTTTTTTTTTCTACATACCCACATAGATGCTGAGAAATAAGCCTCAGATTGCACTTTCTTTTAGGATACACAAAATTTTTAAGTTTCTTTTTTTCCACTAAATATGTGTTCTATATATGAATCTGCTAACTTCTCTGAGACCTATAGGTTTTCTTTAAAAGACAGACATTCTGTTTACTAACTGATTCTTGAGAAGAAAACTCCTAAAAAGAAGAAACAGAGAGAAGAAAAATAATGATTAATATGTCATTTTAAATTTCTATTAAATATATGAAAACCAGGAGTGCCAAATGGGGGTGGGGCAAAGGAGGATTGCAGAACAAAGAAAAAGGAATAGTTTTAAAATTGTTACCTCTAGCCACTAGAAAGTTTAATTTTAATGTAATTGGCATGTATTATAGAATAATAAAGAAAATTAAAGTATTTAATACAAATATTAATGATATTTTGTGTAATTTAAGAATGGGAGAGACAGGAATAAATCATATACCCTAATTATGAAGAGAATGTGAGCACATAAATTTATGTACAAACTCATAAAGACTGAAGAAAAAAATTAAATGAACAGAAAGGAATATGAAATTCTGAATCTTAAAGGTATACTATTTTTGACCTGTGCCTAAAGTATCTCCATGCAACAGCTCATATGAAGGACAGAAGATTTCATTCCAAAGAATTTGCTTATAGAAGGTCTAGTTTCCATGATACTGTTCAAAATACCCACAAATCTAAAACAAATTGACTCTGAGAAAAAAAGCTATAGGACTTCTTGGATCTCTACGTGTTTGAATAGGAAAATTCCATTTCCCTCAAGAACAGGGGGAAGAATAGACTAGACAAAACGATATGTCATCTGCACATATTCCTGGGTTTTCAGCAGAGCTCTTTCTAGACTTAGTGTATCAATTTGCACTTCAAAAATGCCTCCAAAGACAATGGGAAGTGTGAACTCTCTGGGCTCTGAATAAGTAAGTGTCTCAGATTCAAGGGAAGAGGCAGGTTGATGTATGATTGAGTAGCATCTTGGGATGTCCCTCCTGATCCATCGGCAAAGTCACAATAACTAAACCAGTCAATTACTTGAACATTGTAAAAATGATTTAAACATTGAACTATAGTAAGTAAAACATCCTCAGAAAATTATATGGGCAAGGCCTCATGACAATGTAATCAATCAGGCATAAAATATTATTTTTTATTAAAAATAAATTTTTTGCCAGACAATATTTTTTGATTACACTTTTCACTGTTCCAAGTCCTCACAGTTCTCACACCCTTTCTGTTTCTTGTTAGAAAAAAAACAAGTATTTATGGAATAGTAATAAAACTAGATAAAACAATAACATAAATGCTTGAAAAGGACAAAATGAATAAACATAAATAAAAAGAAAAAGCATCAGAAACACATATAGATTCAGAAACACACACACACACACACATCAATATCATAAAAAACACAAAACCAGAAGCCATAATCCATAAACAAAGAACTTTTAAGATTAAAAAAGCCAGAAATATTTCATATAGTATTTAATATAATATTGAATATTTATTTACTATATATTTATTAGAAAACACAAGTTAATATAGAAAAGTATGTTGTAAATTGAAAGGGAAACATCTTATGTTATCAAGAAATAATTTCTGTTACTAGTTTCTGTATCTCTCTCTGATATAATTTTCCTCCTTTGACTATTATTTAAATTCTCTATTTAACGTAAGAAGATTTGAACTTACTTATGATTATTTGCAACACACATAATTAATATTTTTCTTAAGAAAATAGTTTTTTATTTATTCATTTTTATATTTTTTATTACTTTATAAATAATACCAATCAAAATTTCCACTTCCTCCCCTCCTCCCACTTCCCTCCCATTCCCTCACACACTCTCCCCCTCTTCCCCTTCTAGTCCTAAGAGAGGGCAAGGTTACCTTCCCTGTGGGAAGTCCAAGGCTCTCCCCCTACATCCAGGCTTAGGAAGGTATGCATCCAAATAGACTGGATCCCAAAAAGCCAGTACATGGAGTAGAGACAAATCCCAGTGCCATTATCATTGGCTTCTGTCTGTTCCAATTGTCAGCCACATTCTGATGGTCCAGTTTGATCCCATGCTGGCTCAGTCGCAGTCCAGAAGGATTTGGTGAGCTCCCATTAGATCAGGCACACTGTCTCAGTGGGTGGACCAACCCCTCGTGGTCCTGACTTCTTTGCTCATATTCTCCCTCCTTGCTCTCTTCAACTGGACTTTGGGAGTTCAGTCCAGTGCTCTGTCTCGATCTGCATCCATTGCTGGATGAAGGTTCTATATTGATATTCAAGATAGTCATCAGTCTGACTACAGGACAAGGCCAGTTCAGGCACCCTCTCTTCCACTGCCTAGGGTCCTATATAGGGTCATCCCCATGGACTCCTGGAAACCCCTCTGGAGTCAAGCCTCTTAGCAACCCCAAAATGGCTCCCTCAATTAAGATATCTCCTTCTCTGCTCCCATATTTTTCCTTGCTCCATCTCAGCAATCCACAGCTCCATAATCTCCCCAACCCTCCCTTCTCCCCTCTCTTTCCAGCTCTCCCCTTTCTCCCACCCCACCCTACCCCCATGCTCCTGACTTTTGCCTGGCTATCTTGTCTGCTTCCAATTTCCAGGAGAATCTATATATGTTATTTTTTTTTTTTGGATGGAGGGGCATTCACCTTATCACTTAGCTTCTCTAGGATCATGAACTATAGGTTAAATATCCTTTGTTTATAGCTAGAATCTACTAATGAGTGAGCGCATACCATATTCATATATTTGGGTCTGGGTTATCTCACTCAGGATAGTATTTTCTACTTTCATCCATTTGCATCCAAAATTCAAGATGTCATTGTTTTTTGTTGTTGTTTTTTCCACTGAGTAGTACTCTAATGTGTAGATGTGCCACACTTTCTTTATCCATTCTTCCATTGAGGGGCATCTAGGTTGTTTCCATGTTCTGGCTATTACAAATAATGCTGCTATGAACATAGTTGAACAAATGCTTTTGTGGGGTGATTGGGCATCTCTTGGGTATATTCCCAAGAGTGGAATTGCTGGATCATGAGGTAGGTTCACTACCAATTTTCTGAGAAACCACCACACTGATTTACCAAGTGGTTGCAAAAGCTTGCATTCCCATCAGTAATAAATGAGTGTTCACCTTACTCCACATCCTCTGCAGCATAAGCTGTCACTGGTGTTTTTGATTTTAGCCATTCTTACTGGTGTAAGATGGTATTTCAAAGTTGTTTTGATTCGCATTTCCCTGATAGCTAAGGAAGTTGAACATGTCCTTAAGTATCTTTTGGCCATTTGAACTTCTTCTGTTGAGAATTCTCTGTTCAGTTCAGTGCCCCATTTTTTAAGTGGGCTAATTAGCATTTTAAAGTCTAGTTTTTTGAATTCTTTATATATTTTGGAGATCAGACCTTTGTCTGTTGCGGGGTTGGTGAAGATCTCCCAATCAGTAGGATGCCTTTTTGTCTTAATGACAGTGTCTTTTGCATTACAGAAGCTTCTCAGTTTCAGTAGGTCCCATTTATTCATTGTTGCTCTTATTGTCTGTGCTACTGGGGTTCTACGTAGGAAGTGATCTCCTGTCCTCATGTATTGAAGGCTACTTCCCACTTTCTCTTCTATGAGGTTCAGTGTGGTCAGATTTATGTTGAGGTTTTTAATCCATTTGGACTTGAATTTTGTGCCTGAACACTGTATTTCCTGATAGAGTCATTGTAACTTGCATAACTTTGCTTACATTCTTTAGAATGATTCCCATGCAATGGGCTTGATTTTCTGAGGCTATCATAACAAAGTACATCAAATTGGGTACATAAAATAGCAATACATTTTTTTTTCATAATTTTGCAAGGCAGAAGCCCAAGGTCATGGGTTCAGTAAGAGGATTTCTCCTGAGACATCTCTCCTTGGACTGTATTTAACAGCCTTTGTAGTCTTTTCTTTTGAGGTAATAGTCACCTTGGATTAGAGGTTGTCTTAATGGCCTAATTTAAATTGATTACCTCATCAATTTGTATCTACAAATACATCTGAATTCTAAGGTTTAAAATACTGGGAATTTTAAATATGATTAATGAGCATTTGACACTGAAATAGTATATGATCGTATTGCTCTACGTTCTGTCTACATGCATATTTTAAATAAATTGAATGAACTGATGTTTTTCAAGAAAGAAATGATAAACGTATTTGACATATCGGGTTTGGATATTTGGGCACTTTGAGGGGATGCAACAGTTACTGAAAGTGAAACTTCTTCTAGTATAGTATGAATGAGAGTTCAGATTCGCTATAGTAGAGATTAACTAGAACTGGAGCTGAGTCTCAGGATTGAGATGTAGGTAATTGTTACAAGACACATATAATAGGTGTGAGGATTGGATAGTCAGTGAAAAACCAAAACTCATTTCATTAAAATAAATCATCAAATCTTTTGAACTAAATATATGACTGGGCTTTCAATTCCATTCGTTTTCAAGGCTTTTAAATTTTTTCTTTTGACATAACTAAAGAATGTAAATATATTAGCAAGATTTCCCTGAATAAATAATTTTATAGTGCATTTTATGTACTATATTCAAAGAAAATTGGAAGTATTTGTTTCCAGTGTTTTTCACTGCAATGCTCAAAATTGCTGTTTTCAACCCAATACTACTGTTGATGGTCCCCAAATGCTTAAAGTCATTTCTGATTTACTTTTGGCTGTTAAATTTTGCAAGTGTTTATTTACTTCTTTGTTTTCACAAATCAGAAAGTATAAAAGATTAATCAAAAGCAGCACATAAATTTTTGTGAGGAATGAGATTACCATAGGTCTGAGCCATTGATTCATTTCTGAAAGGTCTAAAGCATATTAGTTTTCTGTTGTATAATACATACAGTTTGATTAGCCCCTGCATCAACTACAGAAAACTATGAATGTGACTTTTTTTTTCTGTTGACAAATTATATTGCTATGTTTAAAAAAATAAATGAATGTTAATGACAGATAAAGGAGGATCTACATAAAGTTTTTCTTGTCTGTATGACAGGACACATACAATCTTACATTGTCTGTGGTTGCTTTTATAGGACCTGAACAGAATCAAGCCAATCAATATGGAGTGGGAAGAGCTCATCAACCACTATCCCTAGGTGAGGAGATATTGAGAGTGGAAAATAGTTACAGCAACAGTCAGTTTCTTTAAAGAAGTGGTCCTTGGTTGGTCAGCAATGCACCAGTAGATGGGATATCTCTATGTCCATGAGTATACCATGGGAAATATAAATTGGACTCAATCGAGTGTGAAAAATGGATGTGGGAGAGAGTGTATTTTTAAAAATTGGTCATTTACAGTGAAAACTGAATATTAAGAAAAATAATGAAGAAAGTTCCAGTATAAAAGTAAGTATTCACCTTTTTATTTTATGGTAGAGGGTGAGGTTTGAGAATGTCAAGCATTCCAGTATTTTCTGGCCGTGAAACTTTCCCCATTTCAGCAAGCTAAAAATGAGGTTGATTTTAGTTAATTGTTAGGATTAATTTTTAATTTATATCCAAAAGATAAAAGAGTTGCCTGGAATAGTGAGGATAGAGGAGAAGAGTGTTGTTCATCAACCACAGGCCTTGAATGTCCAAGAATACTGCCATGTATTTGTTCTACTAATATGAGATGCTTAATTTACTCAACCTTATATGCTAAGGTCAGATATAACTCAGATATATTTCATTTGTTCTTAAATAAAATTGAGAAAATCAAAAGGAAAATAAAAGGCTTTCCTTTATGCCTCCAAATATGGAATAAAATATGATATATGTAGCACAAATGATATTTTTAATAAAATATTTCCCTTTGTTTTTAAAAGTAGAAAAAGACTAAGGAAATATTACCAACTCCCCTAATATAATTGTTATCTTGGTTTGTGTGATGTACTTAATGATACTTGAACATGGGAGTATTTACATTTCTTATGACGTGACCATGCCTGTTATGCAACCATTTTTTTTTATTGCGCTCTACATTTTTCTCTGCTCCCCTCCCGTTTAACCCTCTCCCAAGGTCCCCATGATCCCAATTTACTCAGAATATCTTGTCTTTTTCTACTTCTCATGTAGATTAGATCCATGTATGTCTCTCTTAGGGTCCTCATTGTTTTCTAGGTTCTCTGGGATTGTGATTTGTGGGCTGGTTTTCTTTGCTTTATGTTTAAAAACCACTTGTGAAAGAGTACATGTAATAATTCTCTTTCTGTATCTGGGTTGCATCACTCTAAATGATGTTTTCTAGCTCCATCCATTTTCCTGCAAAATTCACAATATCATTATTTTTTTTTCTACTGTGTAGTACTCCATTGTGTAAATGTTCCAATTTTCCTTATACATTCTTTAGTCCAAAGGCGTTTAGGTTGTTTTCAGTTCCTGGCTGACAAAAAATGATGCTATGAATATATTGAACACATGTATTTGTAGCATGATTGAGCATCCTTTGGATATATACCCAAAAGTAGTATTACTGGGTCTTGAGGAAGATTGTTTCCTAATTTTCTGAGAAATCAACAAGCTGACATCCATTTGGGTTAGTGAAGATCTTTTCCCATTTTGTAGGTTGTTGTTTTGTCTTGTCAACATGCAGCCATGTTTTATGTAATGTACTTGTATTACAAAAATACAAATTAGAGGTTTGCTTACTTGAATAGTCTCATCTTTACCTATCTTTTGTATAATCACTTAATTAAAATAGTTGTAACAATTTATTTTTAATATAATTTAAAAAAGAAATATATTAATTTGAGAGTAAAGACAAAACATAAATATTCATCCCAATAACCTATTCCTAGAAATTTAATTTTAAATGTAAATATACATTTTTAGATTGATATTTTTTTATGTAATGAATCAGAAATGTATGTAGTATTTTACCTAACATATAATGAGTCTTTGTAGGACTCCAACATCATAGACTATGATACAAAACTAGCATCAGTTGCTTTCAAAATGTTCATTATTTGAATCTTCTATTTTGTTGAGAGAAAATACACAATTTTATGTAATTTTGTCTCACTCTGAATCCTGCATTCAATGAAAGGCCTGATTATTATTTTTCTTTTACTACTTTCTTGTAATTCTTCAATAATTTCAACATTTTAAGCTGTTGTTATAGTCTAATTTGATTTAAATAGAGTAATTTGAATGCAGTTTTCAATTTTTCCCTAGGGAAAAAGAAAACACAAAGAAATGTTTACTAATGATTGAGCCCCATTACTACTGCATTCATGGTCTGAGTTAAACATTCTATTTTACACAACATACAATTGTTAAAGTAGAAAATATCAAAATGAGTGCAAAAGAGTATTTCAAATGCTTTCAGAAAGTGTTCAAAAAGAAGAGAAAAGAGAAATAAAAGAACGATATCCAACAAAAAGAAAAATATTTATTTTAAGAATTATGTTTCTATAAATTTGCTCTTAGAGCCTTATCTCCCTACATAGTCTGGCCTGAAATATTGTTTCCCTTGCCTTAGTGCCTTGAATATAGCGTTCAGTCCCCTGCCACTCACCCTGAATACTGCCAAATCTTTGCTGATGTCTTTTATATATGCTCACTTTTTGTTGTAGGACCTCGCTTGTTTGTTCCATGCTACTCAGACTCAAAATACAACACTGTGTTAATTGCAATGTTGTTTGGCCAATAGCTTAAGCGTATTTCTGGCTAACTCATATCTTAAATTAACCCGTCTCCATCAATCCGTGTATCATCCTGAGTCTGTGGCTTACTGGATAAAGTTCCAGTGTCTGTCTCTGTCAGGGTTACATGGTTTCTCGCTAAATCTGCCTTTTTCCCCCAAGCATTGAGTTTCGTTTTCCCCATCTAACTCTACTCTGTCCTATCAGTAGTCCAAGGCAGTTTCTTTAATCACCAATGGTATTCACAGCATAAAGAGGGGAACCTCACATCAAATAAAGTTTTTATATAAAAAAAAAATGCTTACCAGGGAATTGAAATTAACCATAAGGGATTCCTGATTCTCTCTTTACCAAAGCAACTTAACAAAAATTGTACTACGACTGGAATGCAACATTTACACAAACTCTATAAAAATGCCTTTAGGCTGTGCTTTAAATAATTCTGAAACACATTACACATGAATGATCCCAAAGTATAACTATTTGAATCTTGTAGAAAATAGCAGTATGTATTAAGTATCTGTGAGAAAAAAAAAAATGGAGCAAGAAATTTCACATGAAATGGATTCCATTTCTAGTCTATCTGTTATGTTTTATTCAATTAAATATTTACATTGTAAAAAAGAATGTTAAATGCATGTTTTGAAATAAGAATATTACCAAATTCAATAGACATGTTGTAAAGCTATGAAGCAAGAAACAGAGTACACGTTAAAAATTGAAGTATAAAACATTCCCAATCAATGCAGGTTATATTTCTTTACATTTATTGTACTTTCTTAATTATATAGATTCTATGATATCTGTGTGTGTACCAGAGGGAAATGATGATGAGGAAAGGGGAGAAGGTGTAAAAAATGGAATTAGAAAGAGAGAGACTTTCAATACTTTGTTTCACTTTATAAGTTACAGTTCAATGTTTTATTCTGTAGGATAGAAACTGATCAAATTTTTTAACACTTAACAATGGGTATTCTTTGTTGAAACACTGAAATGTAGAACAGAAGAAATTATTGATCTATATTCTCATAGCCACAGATACTAAGACCAACAATTGGCAAATGGAAACTCTTGAAACTAAAAAGCTTCTGTACAGCAAAGGACATGGTCAACCAAGTTAAGAGGCAATCAACAAAATGTTAAAATCTTTTTCAGCTATATTTCTGACATAAGTGTAGACTAGAAAATGAACTTTGAAGTAAAGGAAAGGAGGAAAGGAGGGAGGGAGGAAAGAAGTGAGACAAGGAGGGAGTGAAGAAAGAGAGACAGAGAGAATAAGGAAGAGAGAGGGGAAAGAAAGTAGGATAGAGAAAGGGAGAAGGAAAGAAAGAAAACCAAACATCAAGAAAATGAACAACTCAAATAACTAAAATGGGTTATAGAGCTGAAAAATTTTCAAAAGAAATGCACATCACCAGTAAACAATTTGAGAATCATTAACAGCCTCATCTATGACAGAAAGATAGTATCTATCTCACCAAGTTAGAATGGCAACCATCAGAAAGAAATAACAATAAATCTGCCATGAATGTGGAGAGAAGGAAACATCATTTCTTATTTTATGAAGAACACAAAAACAGAGTTTTAAGCTTTAATTTATTAAGACTTATATAGTCTTACTTACCCAAACCTATTTTTATACAGTTATTGGTTAAAAATAGTTGTAACAATTTATATTGAATTCAAAGTATAAAATCATGAAATCTCCCAATCCTTTACTCTGAAGTAATGTCTGTCTTTGAGGTTGAGGTGTGTTTCTTGTATACAGCAGAAGGCTGAACCCTGCTTTTATATTCATTCCCTTAGCCTGTGTCTTTATATAGGTGAATTGAGACCATTGATATTAGGATATATTAATGAACAGTGGTTGTTAATTCCTGTTATATTTCGGTGGTAGTATTTGTGTGTTTTCCTTCTTTGTGGTTTACTGGTGTGAGGTTACCTGTTGCCTGTGTTTTTATGGGTGCAGTTAGCTTCCCTGGGTTGGAGTTTTCCTTCTAGTACTTTCTGCAGACCTGGGTTTGTGAATAGATATTGTTTGAATCTGGTTTTGTCATGATTATCTTATTTTCTCCATCGATGGTGATTGAAAGCTCTGCTGGGTATAAATGTCTGGGTTTGCATAGATGGTCTCTTAGTGTCCTCACCACATCTGCCTAGGGCCTTCTGGCTTTCATGGTTTCCGTTGATAATTTGGGTGTGATTCTGAAAGGCCTGCCTTTATATGTTTCAGGACCTTTTTCCTTTGCAGCTCATAATATTATTTCTTTATCCTGTATGTTTTGTGTTTTGATTATTATATGGTGAGGGAATGGTTTTTTTTATCCAGTCTATTTGGTATTTTATAAACTTCTTGTGCCTTCATATTCTCTTTAGGTTGAGTAAGTTTTCTCCTATGATTATGTTGAATATATTTTCTGTGCTTTTGAGATGGCTTCTTTTCTTTCTTCTATGCTTATTATTCTTAGGTTTGGTCTTTTCATTGTGTCCAAAATTTCCTGGATGTTTTGTGTTAAGAATTTGTTAGATTTAATGTTTTCTTTTCCTAATGAATCTATTTCTTCTATAGTATCTTCAATGCCTGAGATTATTTCTTCTATTTCTTGTATTCTGTAGATTATACTTGCCCCTGTAGTTCCTGTTCATTTGTCAAAATTTTCTACATCTAGAATTCCGTTGGTTTATGCTTTATTGCCTCTATTTTAGTCTTCAAGTCATGAACTGTTTGTTTCACCTGCTTGATTATTTTTTGTTGGTTTTCTTTGAGTGATTTATTAATTATTTCAAATTTTTTGTTTGTCTTTTCCTCCATTTCATTAAGGGATCTTTCATTTTTTCTTTAAAGGTCTTCATCATTTTCATGAAGTTACATTTAAAGTCATTTTTTTTCTACTTCCCCTGGGTTACAAAGTTCAAATCTTCCTGTTGTACGATCACTGGTTTCTGGTATTACGTTGTTGGATGAATTTTTGCATTGGCCCCTAGCCATCCCTTTCTTCTAATGAGGCCCAACAGTGTCTTTGCATCTTGTTTCAATCCTTATAGTGGCTGTCTGAGTCTTTGGGAATTGTTCTTGATATGCTCTGTACTGGTGTGGGACAATGGTCTGTATTCTGTCAATTATATTTTAAATAAATGCTGATTGGCCAGTAGCCAGGCAGGAATTATAGGCAAGACAACCAGACAGAAAGTAGAGGTGGGTCAATGAGAATAGAAGAATTCTGGGAAGAGGACACAGTCCTGATCCAACCACAGAACAAGCAACATGTGACTGCCTCACCAAAAAAGGTACCAAGTCACGTGGCTAACATAGAGAATAATGGTCTAATATAAGTTATAAGAGTTAATAAGAAGCCTGAGCTAATGAGCCAATCAGTTTATAACTAATGTAGACTTCTGTGTAATTTCTTTGGGACTTAATGACTGTGAAAACTGGGCAGGACAGAAACTCCAAAACAAATGACACTGGATGTGGGGCTGACAATATCTACTTATAATCCTGAGAGAGCTTGGGAAGTAATTCTAGACAGAAAAAAAAAATAGAGTTAAGCCCAGCTTATTGATAGCAGCATTTTCTCAGGTGGGCTCTGTTTGCTAGAGATAAATGTGTCTCATTTAGGAGAGGCTTCCTGACTCAGCTTTAGCTGCAAAACCTTGCATCTTTTTTAAAGGCACTAACACAAAACACTTAAATGGTATTGGTGAAAAGCTGACCACATGCTTTATGGTTTTCTGCTGTAGCAGGAAAAAAAAGTTGCACCATTTTAAAATGCTGGCTTTCTAGACAGTTCTGCCAGTGCAAACTCTGACTCTTTCAGGCAGGAGGTCCAGCTCCAGACATTTGACTGTGGTTTGTGAGAAGACTGCTACAGCTTGCTTGCTGGCAGGGAACTTGAAATGTCATAGAGTTGTGGCAATAAACATGGCTACAGTTGGTACCTCTGCTATGAGGCTGGAATCTCAAAAAGAAAAAAAAATGGGCTGGATCCAGCCATCAAAGCCACAGCTTTAAGCCTAGCCATATTGCCTAGAAAATTAAAGACTCATGTGGTCAAAAGACAAAGAAAAATAGACAGTAAAGATAGATTTGAAGATTTTTTAAAAAAACCTCTAAATGGTTTACTATGTTTAAAAATATATGTAGGCTTAAAAAATGGGAAAAAAAAGAGAGAGTAGATGGATTGGTGGCCCACACCTTTAATCCTAACACTTGGGAGGCAGAGGCAGGCAGACCTCTGTGAATCCAAGGTGTGGTGGCACACACTTTTAATCCCAACACTTGGGAGGCAGAGGCAGGTGTATCTCCGTGAGTTCAAGAACAGCCTGGTCTATAGAGGGAGTTCTAGGACAGTCAAAGAGAACCAGTCTCAAAAAGCCAAAAATTAGCAGTAAATATAGAAAAATAGATTTTAAAATAAAGGCCCCTAAAGATAGAAACACACAGAGAATCTGGATACTGTATGTTATTATTTGAGTTCTTTGGATGCTGAGGAAGGAACAATAGCTGATAAAAGATAATTTTGTATAAATGCTGCTAAATTAATCCAAGATAAGTATTTTAAAAATGCCTTGACTTCAAAATTGAAGTCAAAAATTAAGTTACTTTGGAGAAGAGGTTTTGCTTTTGTTTCCACAAAAAAAATGAGAGGCTGTGAATTCATTCTGACTTAAGAAAAATCGGGTTTGATCAAGGAAGACCACCTAAAAAAGTCCCCGGTAAGAACAGATGGCCAAGATGTCAGAGTTCTATATCCAAAAGAGATTCAAGACTGTTGCTTGAGATGTTCAAGCCTAACAGGATACTCCAGTCAGGACTTGATCATACTTCTAAATTTTCTTTAGGCCCCCATAATATTATCAGCACCCCCAACCAGCAAAAAGTAGCCTGAAAAACTACGTCTACATTCCCAAAAGATGGACTATGGATATTTTCCTTTGTTTAGGATGTTGGTTACAAGTTTTTTTGCCCAATGGTCCAGAGAAAAGATTAACAAAGGATATTAGATTCAGAGTTCATTTTTTTTAAGAAAAAAAAGAGGGGGAACTGGTGTGGGACAATGGTCTGTATTCTGTCAATTATATTTTAAATAAATACTGTTTGGCCAGTATCCAGGCAGGAAGTATAGGCAAGACAACCAGACAGAAAGTAGAGTTGGGTCAATGAGAATAGAAGAATTCTGGGAAGAGGACACAGTCCTGATCCAACCACAGAACAAGCAACAGGTGACTGCCTCACCAAAAGATACCAAGCCACATGGCTAATATAGAGAAGAATAATGGTCTAATATAAATTATAAGAGTTAATAAGAAGCCTGAGCTAATGAGCCAATCAGTTTATAACTAATGTACACTTTTGTGTAATTTCTTTGGGAGTTAATGACTGTGAAAACCAGACAGGACAGAAATCCTGACAACACTGTACTGCCAATGTCTGTGTATTTGGGAGCCACTGAGGTCTCTCTAAGCTTGCTCTCTTGGTCTTCTCACATGGTTGACTCTCTTGGTCTCCTCGGTGTTTTAGCAAGCTCTTGGTCTCCTCAGTAATGTAGTAAGCTCTGTTTCAGAGTTCTTCCAAGGATGCAGGAAGAAAGGTGAGTTTTGGAGTGGGAATGGGCTAGTGGTTTGCATGATCCCATAGATGGGGTGGGTATTGAGGTAGCGTACCTGGAAGAAACTCTCCCACTTGCTTGTTGTGGGAGCTGAGGGCTGTTTTCCTGCCACCCCAGCTCCTGGTCACCTGGCTAGTTTATGTCCCGAAATAACAACACACAAACTGTATTCTTTTAAACACTGCTTGGCCCATTATATCTAGCCTCTTCTCGGCTAACTCTCGCACCTGGACTAGCCCATTTCTAATAATGTGTGTAGCACCCCAAGGTGCACTTATCGGGAAGATTCTAGCCTATGTCCATCCTGGGTTGGAGCTTCATTGCATCTGCTCCAGAGAGGAGAGCTATCGAGTCTGAGCTCACTTCCTTTTCCTCATAGCATTCTGTTCTGTTTACTCCATGCACCTATGTTCCAACCTATGAGGGCCAAGCAGTTTCTTTATTTTTTAACTGATGACCTTCCTCCATCACTTGCTGACTAGAGAAGCAGTTGGGGGAGTAGACCGGAGTTTTGTTCCACTATGGAGGTCCAAGAGAGTGTCCTGCCACATTACTGTTCTCTCACTTTTTTGTACCCTCAGTACTGTATCAAGCTGTGTTTCAGAGTTCCCCCAAGTTGCCAAAAGTGAGGTATGAGACCTAATTTGTTGCAGGATATTTGATTACAGAACCTGGGAATATGTTAATAAAATCAACCTTGGATCAAGGGACAGAGTCAGCAACTAGTTGACAGGAATTAGCCATGGAAACTAGGAAAACAAATAGAGAGATGCACTAGAAGGATTGGGGAGGAAATTGATGTTTCTCAGTATTTTTGGTTTGGGACAACAAGAGAGATACTCTTTTGGTGGGTCTCTGGCCAAAAAGGCAAGGTCAACTGATTTCTTCTCAACATCCCCGAGTGATCAAGTTTTTACCCCAACATCTGTTTCCTAAACCTTTATTGGTAAATAGAAATATTGAAATTTAGTATAAAACAACACTAACTGATAAACATAACTGTTCAAATTGATTGCCTTAAATTTGACTTTAATGTTAAAGATAAATGTATGCAAGAGTGGTATACATAATTACTTGTTCATTAAATAGAATAAATACAGGAAAGAGATTCAAGATACAGGCTGCAAACTTGGACAAAGACACATAGAATGGAATATACATTCATTGAAATACTGTTGAGACAGTCACATAAAGGACAATAATTATTCCAAAAAATAATAAAATCCCAAAGGACAAATTACTGCCAGTTTATTTATACTGTTTCATTAAGATAATGAACATGGTTCTGAAGAATTTTTTCATTAGTTATGAGTAATTTTATCTATTGTTTTGGATACAGGTTAATTTTCCTGCACCTACATGATGGTTCACAATAATACTTAATTAGAATTTAAGAGAATCTAAAACTTCACTCTTAAACATTTCAAGTGCATACATATGTGCATGAAAAGTACTCATAAAATAACTATTTTTTGTCTTTTTATTTATTTATTTTTTTGTTGAAAAAAAATTCTGCCTCCTCCCCGCCTCCCATTTCCCTCCCCCTCCTCCCACACCTCCCTCCCCCTCCCCCGGCTCCATTCCCCTTCCCTCTCGAGTCTGAAGAGCAGTCTGGATTCCCTGCCCTGTGGGAAGTCCAAGGTCCTCCCCCCTTCATCCAGGTCCAGGAAGGTGAGCATCCAAACAGGCTAGGCTCCCACAAAGCCAGTTCATGCAGTAGGATTGAAACCTAGTGCCATTGTCCTTGGCCATCAGCCCTCATTGTCCTTGTCATCAGCCCTCATTGTCCACCATGTTCAGAGAGTTCGGTTTTATTCCATGCTTATTCAGTCCCAGTCCAGCTGGCCTTGGTGAGCTCCCAATAGAACATCCCCATTGACTCAATGGGTGGGTGCACCCATCGTGATCCTGACTTCCTTGCTCATGTTCTCTCACCTTCTTCTCCTCATTTGGACCTTGGGAGCTCAGTCCAAGTGCTCCAATGTGGGTCTCTGTCTCTATCTCCATCCATCGCCAGATGAAGGTTCTATGGTGATATGCAAGATATTCATCAGTATAACTATTTTATAAAAGGAAAATGACCAAATAAAAATAACAAAACTAGCTAATTACATCACAAAACCTTTATATTCAAGAGTAGTGCCCTGTATAATATGTACCTTGTATACTTATCTTCAAGATTTAATTGGGCACAGGTAAACATGTAGAGTATAATGAACTGCAGATTGCTAGACCCTAAATGACATATATTTAATACTCCTCTTCCTTACAAGGATATGGGATGATCTTGGAAAATATAGGGTAGCAGAAATAATAAGAGCCAGAAGAAGTGAATGACTAGGGCAAAACAGAAATGTTTTGACTCAACTGCACACTTAAACTTATAACAGCCATTACTATATGTATAAAACACATGAAAGATCAAGGCTGTCAAAATCCCAAAAGGATGCGAGGTGGTCGTGTAGCCCATACCTTGTTGAAGAGTATTGTCACTGATGTCTCCAAGAAGAAAGAGAGTCCAGTTTCTCCAAGAATAATACCCTTGAGAGACTGACTGCCCATGCCCTGATACATGGTTATGGACCCATATTAGCAGTTCTACATAGAATCAGAGTGTCATCTTTCTTCTTTTTAAGGAACACATAAAATTGGAAAACTGGTTTTCTTAGATAGAGAAGGAATAGAAGAGAGGGAATAAAATTTTGATTTGATTAAAGCATAGCATATGCAAGTGTGAAATTCTCAAACAATAAAGATTAAAAGGTAATTAATTGAGAAATACTGAACTAACTTAAATATATACATTCTGTGATAGTTTTTCCATTTCTGTCTGAAGAGAGAAGGATCATCAACCACACAATGTTGAATGGGGACTGATGGTTGAGAGTTAAGAACAAACACTCATTGCAGGAAGGAGAATGTTGTTCCAGAGCCAACTGGTAAATATCAGCAATGATTGGATTTCTGAATTTAAGCCAGAGGAGGAAGAGGAGAAAGCTTTCACATGTTACTGAACCCTGTTAACATCATGACAGGCTATTTACTTTTCTTTTTTAATTTTTAATTCATTTTATTAAGCTCTACATCTTTCTCTGCTCCTCCCTTCCTTTCCCCTCTTCTTTTACCCTCTCCCATGGTCCCCATGCTGCCAAATTACTCAAGAAATTTTGTCTTCTCTACTTCCATGCTTGTAGATTAGATTCTTACATGTCTTTCTTAGGGTCCTCATTATTATCTAGATTCTCTGGGAATGTGAACTCTAGGCTGGGGTTTTTTGTTTGTTTATTTTTGTTTTTGTTTTGTTTTGCATTATGTCTAAAAGCCATTTATGAGTGAAGACATATGATGTTTGTCTTTCTGGATCTGAGTTACCTCATTCAATATGATACTTATTAAGCCATCCATTTGTCTACAAATCTCAAAATACAATTATTATTTTCTGATGTGTTTTAAATGCTGATGACAAGTTATCCTGGAGAGGACGTGGGGTAAAGGGAACACTCTTGTATTGCTGGTGAAAGTGTAAGCTGGTACAGCCCCTTTGATATCAGTATAGCAATTTCTCAGAAAATTAGGAAACAACCTTCCTCAAGACCCAGCAATACCACCTTTGGATATATATCCAGGGATACTAAATTGTGCCACAAGAACTTGTGTTCAGCTGTGTTCATAATAGCATTGTTTCTTATCCAGAACCTGGAAACAACCTTAATGCCCCTTGACTGAAGAATGGATTGGGATTCAGTACATAATGGCGTACTGCACAGCAGGCTGTTTTCTTACAGTACCCATAGTGTGGCTTCCTGTACTACCTGGAATTGTTCTAGTGAATTGATACCAAAGTTGGGGGTGCAGAAGTTAAACTATTTCTGAGTATTAGAGGAGTGGTCTACCGTTAGTAATTTAAATAAAATAAAAACTTTGGCTTACTTAAAAAATTGAAAAACTGAGTTTATTTAAAGCTTTGTATAGCACAAAAAGATATCCTATAGAATGGGGAAAGATCTTTACTAACCCAACATCAGAGAGAGGTCTGGTCTCCCAAATATGCAAAGAAATCAAGAAATTTGTCATCAAAATAATGAATAATCCAATAAAAAATTGGAGTACAGAACTAAACAGAGACCTCTCAACAGAGGAATCTAAAATGGCTAAAAGACACTTAAGGAAACGTTCAACATCTTTAGTCATCAGAGAAATGAAAATCTAAACAACTCTGAGATTCCATCTTACACCTGTAAGAATGGCCAAGATCTAAAACACTGAGGACAACTTATGCTGGAGAGGTTGTGGGGAAAAGGGAACACTCCTCCATTGCTGGTGGAAATGCAAGCTGGGACAGCCCTTTTGGATGTCAGTGTGGCGATTTCTCAGAAAATCAGGAAACATCCTTCCTCAAGACCCAGTAATACCACTTGGGGTATATAAAGGATGCTCGATTGTGCCACAAATACATGTGTTCAGCTATGTTTATAGCAGCATTGTTTGTCATAGGCAGAACCTGGAAATATCCTAAATGCCCCATTGACTGAATAATGGATAAGGAAAATGTGGTACTCTTATACAATAGAGTATTACACAGCAGACAAAAAATAACGACATTTTGAATTTTTCAGGAAAATGAATGGAGCTTGAAAACATTATTTTGAATGAGTTAACTTGACACAAAAAGACAATTATCACATGCACTCACTCAGGTGGTTTTTAAATATAAAGCAAACTAAACCAGTGTACAAAGTACAATCCCAGAAAACATAGACAACAATGAGGATACTAAGAGAGACTTACATAGATCTAATCTACATGGGAAGTAGAAAAAGAAAAAATCTCCTGAGTAAATTGGGAGCATGAGGACCTTGGGGGATATTTGAAAGGGGGAAGGGAGAGGTGAGGAGGGGAGCAGAGAAAAATGTAGAGCTAAAAAATTCAATAAAAAAGAATGTAAACCTCTGGAAAAAATAACATGTATAGCCAATGTATTTATAGTGCTGACAATTATTTGGATAAATGGCAGCAAAGTTTTAGATTCTATATTTTAAGTGATATTCAGTATTTTATTCTGAATATT
This sequence comes from Chionomys nivalis, assembly GCF_950005125.1. Lineage (NCBI taxonomy): Eukaryota > Metazoa > Chordata > Mammalia > Rodentia > Cricetidae > Chionomys > Chionomys nivalis. The sequence goes on from NC_080088.1 coordinate 18,150,763, forward strand.
ATGAACTCTTAAAGGGAAATGAAAATTTGATAATTTTTGTAAATACACTTTATGTATTCATGTCACAGAATAATTTGAAATCACATTTGTCTTTGTCTCATTCATATTACAGTTTTAATAAAAATTATATCATGCCATAATGATTTCAAATAAAACTTCAGAGTATCCCATCTTTAATAACCACTCATTTCTTTTTACCTATAAGAATTAAAATTATATCATTTTTTTGATTTGTGAGTCAAAGAATTATGAATTAATTCAAAACTATATTTCCCTGAAATACTTTTGGAATGATGTTATTAAAATCATAGACCATATGATGTAGATGAATTGGAGAGCTTAGATATAATGCTGTTTTATATTTCTAATAATTCTAGTCTGTATAGGTGCCAGACTCATAGTAAAACCTTAAAAATTCTCAAAGTGTAATAAATCTAATGGGTTTTAGATTTTATAGTATTATTTTTTAATATAAGATAATTTCTGAAATTGGAAACTTTCCATGGAAATGTATCAACCTGTCACATCCTAATGCGGTCTTCATTTCTGTAATATTTGAACTTCTGAATAGAGCTCATTTCACCAGTTGACTTAGCTTATTCTTTCATAAGATAAACTTTCTTGACAGATCTTTGTCCTACTAATTAGTTAGGTAAATTATGTTCTCCCAGAAATTCAGATATGTGCAACTGTTTGACTATATCAACTAATTATTCTAAAAACATTTATATTTTGTGACAAACATCCATACACAATACAAATATTAAAGGACTTGTGAACGATTAAGTAATATAATTGTATTACCCACGCACATGAGATATGCTGGAGTCCTAAGGCTTATCACCTCAAAATTTGGTTTCAGTAATAGACACTTGTATGTGTCATATGATAGGGAAAGATGGTTGGAATTGATTTTCCACAGCACTTAAAGGACCCAACCCTGCTGATACACAGGTTACTGACTTCTGATCTCCATGGTCTGTTAAACCATTCTCTCTGTGATATTTCTTTTCCAATGTTGCTTCTTCCGAAGTTATACAGAAACTTCAAACACAGAATAAAATATTTTATCACCTTCTTTAAAAATGGAAGCTCCATGACTTTAGTACACATTAAAAAGTAAACAACTATTATGTAACTATTACAGCATATATGCCAAATCAATCTATGGTACTATACCATTCAGCAAAAAATTAAACACACATGATTTAATATTTAAATAACACCAAATTTTATTCATTTGGAGGAAAAAATGATTCTCAGAAATAATTTATTCTCATATGTGACATTTATTCATATTATGTGCCCCATAAAAGTCAAGATTCAAATATCGGTTCTCTAGTCACCTTAAAAATGTACAGACATAATCAATTTAAATTTACATGTAATATCTTCAGCACTGTTTTCAGAAAAACTGTCAATTGACATTTCTAGACTAATCTTCCGAATTACTTGTTATAAAAACATAGGAAAAAAGAACAAAATATTCTTCATGAATGCAAAATGGGTACTCCAACGAGGGTGCATATCCAGAAACCTAGGGCAATATGGAATCTAACCTAATCTTCTACAGTTCTTTGGATATGTACACCTTAATATTAAAATCCAGTTTCATATCGGAACATTAGCATATCTAAATAACATAAACATTTCATTATTAAGTGCCTTATTTTTCAAAGCATTTGCATGCATATTTCTGCAAACTCTGGGAAAAAAAATATTTACCAACCCCTAGTTATTCAAAAGCAAATAAATCAGAATGATGAAAAGAGATCTTAAATTAAGACTTAAGGTTATCATTGTGCTGACTATTCACTGCCTGTACACCAAAATAGATAGTGTTAGCCTATCGCTTATAAAGTACCTGGCGACATTGCAGAAGAGGAGGCAGAAAGCATGAGAGAAGCAGAAGATATGGTGCAAAGCAGGAAAAGAATACCTTCTTAGCGTAATACTGTCAATGCAAAAAGTGTTTCACAACAGCTGTGGCTATCTGTCAAGACCTGATGTGTAGGCAGTTATTCCACAATGACTTGAGAAAGGGTTCAGAGTCCTCATCCTTTACTGCTGGACCAATGCTGATACATACTGATTCTGGGGAAGGTGTTGACATTGTCTTCAGTTATGCACTCACTAAGGGGCCAAACCAATGACAGGTGGCATCATCTGAAGCAAACATTTAGGCATTTAACCAAAGCAGAAAAAAAGATGATTAGGACAGGATCCATCAGTACTCTTAAGAAGGACACTCAGCGTAATCTAAAGTTTTCCTAGTAGTTGCTAACACTAGCCTTTTTCAAAACTGCAACTCTAGAAGCAAAGCTTTCTTACACAGGTTTTGGATGCACACTTATTACCTAAAAATACAATACTAATATTCTAAAGATCAGAAACTATTATAATCATAAATGAAATAATGATATACATATTTTAGAGATAAATACACAAATTTAAAAACTCATACTTGTGCCACTTCAAGAATAAGAATATATTTTATGCTATCATAGATAACATAAACTTATGAGATTCTGATGAATTTTATATAAATGCACGAAGAAATGGACACACAAAGGGATTCCGTAATTAGCAACATAGAACATATAAATTCTTTTGCTTAAGCAATAATGTGCTGGTAGTTATATTTGCAACTGACCCAAATTCATTTCCTAATGAATAATGGAAACCTTAAAGAAGTACAAACAATACTTCACACACACACAGACACACACATACACACACACACACAGAGTGTCCCAGCTCTCACATTATTGGAATATGCATAAAATATAATGAAATTTCTGATTTTCTTAATAGAGTCAGCACATCAGAAGGCCTAATGTGCAAGCTATTTTTTCCTCTTGGTTTTGTTGGGTTTTTTTATTGAGAAGATATAAATTGTGGGGACAGGCATATAATTCATTCTATCTAATATAACTTATATTAAGCCACAAGAACTTCAGTCAGTTATAATCCCTTTTTTACTTCATGGCCCAGACACTGATTTAAATAGGCAAGCCAAATAGTTGGCTAGCTGTTGGAAAATTAAATATTCATGAATGTGTTTGCACATGAGTGAATGAGTGTATATTGTATGCATTTTTCATCTATGCAGATCCTTAATGAATTATGGAATTTCTCTCTAGCTTACATATAAGGAGAGGACCAAATAAGAAGCACAAGGTGTTTATTTTTAGTTTTCATTTGCCAAAGCAAATGGTTTTGATTATAACAGTAATAAATTTCAATGATTTTCTGTTTTATAATTCTGGTATTTTATTCCAAGGTTTTGGCTCATCAAGACACTATCTAGAGTGCAGTTTACTTACCAGTCAAAAAGTAAATTATCTTCATATATATTTGATTAGATAATAGTTCTATCAGTTTGGTTTGCAACTCTTAATTTTTCCCAATAGCTGCATTATATAAATTTTTAATTACTTAAATCAATCACTGTAGTCTTAGCCAATCAAAAGTGATTATGGATTTGCTTTGTTAACAATTCCTGTGAAAATTGTGTGGAAGTGTAATCAGCAGTTGTATGTCTCCTCTAAAAGTCCTGGAAGCTCTTAAAAATGCTAACATACAATTTTTATCATTTACTAAGAAATCATTATCTTTGATCTAGTACCTATCATATATAAGGAAAAATAATCTGATATTCACACCAATACACAGATAATGTTAGTATTAAGAAAGCAGAAAATAATTTTTTATAATGACCAATTACTGACAAATGCTTAATAAATAATTTGAAAAACATAAATAATTAAAAGTTCTTATTATTTTTCACAATAAATGTCATCATCAGCTCAACACCTTCATTTTGGACTTTCTACTTGATGTGCTTATGAACTGAAATATCTCTTGCATATGCCAAAATATTTCTTAGTGCATAATGAAATACTGTTGCTTTTTGTCCATATAGTTTCATCCTTTATATCTCTCAATTTTTAGCATAATTATAAGAGCATTATTCAAATATGCAACCTTGAAATACATCTTTTAAAATAAAGAAAATGTTATTTACACTATATATACATATATATCTGACTTTATTAAAAAATTGGGACTAAAGTAATTTGATTATTAATCCAAAGAATCCTATTATTAACAATAATATTAGTCACTTATAATATTTTAGTTTCTAAAATATCTAACACCCAAAGTTATATAATTACTGGATCTAACAGAAATATTTAATGTATCTAAAACAGAGTCTCAACATAGTTAATGGTGAAACTCTTTCATACAGTTCCTCATGTAGTGTTGCCCAACCATAAAAATTCTTTTATTTCAATTGCAAAGCTGGGACTTTGCTACAGTCATGTATCATAATGTAAATATTGACATGCGGGATATCTGATATGTACCCCCAGGAGGTTGTGACCCACAGGCTAAGAACCACCTATCTAAAAGAAATTTATTTCTTTTCAATATATTAATTCACAACCTTAATAATACTTTGATTTTTACAAACATTTTGTGCTTATATAGTTAAGGAAATTATGAATCTTTCCCTTGTGGCCATATTGTTAGGAATGGAATTCTTTTTTTCAGAATTATGAATAATAAAAGGGTTATTTATTTAAGAGAAAACTTACAAATCACTGCCCTAGATAACAATCTTCTGCACAAACAGAAACAGAGTCTAGCAACCGGAAGTGGGAGCTGGAAGCAAGAGAGCAAGCACACACTTTACAGCTGCTTTTTACAGCTTTACAGCTGCTTTTTACAGCTGCTTTTTAGAGACCACATCCACATGGGCTGGTGTCTTAAAGGCTATTGGCTGAAGAGGCGGAATGGGCTCCACAGCAGAGAGAAACTCTCACAAAGGCCAGGAATATATATATATTCCTTCCAGGCTGGCATGAAATTCATGATGATCTTCCTGCCTCAGCCTCCTCAGTGCTTGGATTAAATGTGCCAAGCAGGTTAGGAATAGAGACAGTGAGGTGCTCCTGATTTAGCTGGTCAGGCCCAATATAATGACAACGACCCTTCCACGGGTAAGAGAGGAGCCCAGGCTCACCTGAGCCTCACTGCAACCCTCCAATCCTGGCCTCCTGTGGGTTGGGAGGACTTGTTTGCTTGATCACTCCCAGATGAGAGTGCAGAGGCGAAGCTTGGAATTCTTAGTACTTATTTCCAGCACTTCTGCTTACACGATGTTGCAGTTTTAGACAAGGAACCATGGATGGCGTTCAAAGCCATTGTACAGATATAGTAATTGCCACTACAGTAAAATACCTTTGTCTAAAAAATGCTAACATTCATAAGAAAAGGAAAACCAGTTGTTAGTGATGGTTATTCTTAAAATTCCAGCCTATGGAGACTCTTAGCCCAGAACAAGCATAGACCATATCTCGGGTTTGAGGCTAGTTTGAATTAAATGCACTATCTCACTCAATTAATTAATGTGATCGTTAATATTTTAAAATATACAGCATTGTTTTTTTTCTTCTCTTATCATTACATCCTGACCACAGTTTCCCATCTCTCCACTCTTTCTAGGTACCCCCACCATCACCACTTCCCCTCTCTCCCAGATTCACTCTTCTTCCATTTCTTTTCAGAAAAAAAAAAAAAAAAAAGTCTCTAAGAGAAATCATCCAAATATGGCAGAACAGGTTACAATAAGACTAGGTACAAACCATTATATCAAGACTAGATGAGGCAATCCAGTAGGAGGAAAAGGGTTCCAAAAGCAGGCAAAAGGGTCAGAAATAACCTTTTCCCGTTGATAGGTGTTGTCTCACAAGAAAAACAAGTTAGACAAACATAGCTTCTGCAGAGGACCTAGTTAAGGCCCATGTAGCCTATTTTCTTGTTGACATGGTATTTCTAATTTTCCACCCTTTGGGAAAAAGCTACAGTTCTGAAATCACCCAACACTTGAAATCTATTTTTAGTGCTTCAGGTTGGACATAAGTTATAATTTTAACATTATATTTCTTTATAATAAGAGAGATTTTCATTTTAAGATGCACATTTTACACTTTTCTTAAGCTTCCTTTTTCATAACTTCATTTATATTGTAGATAAATGTTCATGTACCTAATCATCTGTCAAATATATTTTCCAGAGCCGGGCGGTGGTGGCGCATGCCTTTAATCCCAGCACTTGGGAGGCAGAGGCAGGTGGATCTCTGTGACTTCGAGGCCAGCCTGGTCTACAAGAGCTAGTTCCAGGACAGGCTCCAAAACCACAGAGAAACCCTGTCTCGAAAAACCAAAAAAAAAAAAAAAAAATATTTTCCAAACTTTTTTTATGAATTTACTATTATACAGAATAATTATATGTTTAGACAATATTTTGCTGGTATTTATATCATGGATAACCATTGACAGCCAATGAATTATGATTCAGCACAAAATATAAGATGCTGAATGTTCAAGACACTCATAAGTAAAAAGTGATGTAACATATAATTAGTTCTATAAGATTGACAGATTTGTGTTTATTAAGCATGAATATGGTTTTGAGGTCATAGAACTTTGGCTTCTTCCACCCATTATGTGTCTGAGGTTGCCTTTCTGCAGGCCTCTATACTTACCTCTGTGCAGTCTGTGCACAATATATGCATGTGCTTATGTTCACATGGTTGTGGCCTGTGTGTGCTGACACAGGCATAGGTACCTGACGTTACCTACTTTCACTTTCTGAGCAGTTTGTGTGCTGCTCAATAAATTATGTCTTACCTGTCAATAACTCCTATTCTCCTCGACTTCCCAGACTCACAAAACTGCCTTTGCATCTGGCATCAGAACTTCTACCCAACACATTAATACACATGTATTTCAGGGAACACCATTTGTCAAATGCTTTACTATTCTGTTCATAGTTTACAAAACATGATCATCCTATCTATATAAAGTCTGTACTATGATGTTTAAATGAGTGCTATCCACAGTATTATGGCACTTCCAGATCCCTTAATCAAATAAATTTCTCTCAAGAAGTTTATATTCTTCATCAGACATTCTCTTTCAAATTCCATAAATTCGCAATATTATGAGACACTGAAATCAACATTCAATTACATAAAAAATTGCATGTTTTCAAGATCTCTTGTTCTTAAGTCTGGATTACACAGTTCTAAGCATTTGTTATTAATCTCCTTTTTTTTCATTCTGTCTCTGCATGTCTCCATGTTTGTCTCTATTTCTCATCTTTCATTGAAACACTTTTGATAAAGATGAATAATCTCATGCTTTTGTTATTACTGTTGTTTTTTTTCCTCTTTTGTTTTTTTCCTTTTGTTTGTGACAAGACCTTTCTATGCAGGACTACAATGCACAATGTAGGCCAAGGTAGCCTGGAATTCATCAAAATCTGACCCCAGAGTTTTGGGATCAAAATTGTGATTGGCCAGATCTAGTTCACCTCCATTTCAATGGTATGTTTTCAGCACCATTTATGCTAAATAGTATAAAGAATTATAAAAATAAGTAGAAACTGATACATCTCTTGATCTAAAAAAAGAATATTTCAAAAGCAAAGAACATGGAAAAAGAATATTTATTCAATGCCACAGTCTACTAGTGCCAAAATCTTGACACTTAAAGAATTCATTTATCAAACAAAACAGAATTACCTAATGTTTGGTAGCAAAGTGATTAAACTCTAGTCTCTACAATCTGTAAGGTAAGACCTTTCTTCCTGACCTAAATGTAGGGCAATCAATAAACATGATATCCAGAGACAGAGATCCCTATACTTAAGTAGCCTTTCCCATTTATGCTGTCATTTATTCAAGAGAACTTGCCCTCATTTGCTAGAAGGATCCAGTCAACTCTATCTGTAAGTACAGACGAAGAGCCAATTTTTTTAACCATCAGGAAAAATCAATTTATATTCATAGGACAAGATCTGCTAATAAAGTATTTGTGCCTGGTAGATGTCACGAGTTAAGTACTGTATGGCATGTCGCTCATTAAATGCCACCACCTCAACTGTCATTGAGGTAAGTAGTGATGTTGGAAATTCTCCAAAATGTAAATGAAGGTGTATGTAGCTCATAATCTGAATCCTGTAGTTGCTTACATCTTTGCTGAATCTACAAAAAGCTGGTTAATATTATCTGATTTCTAAAAAATACAAATAAAAACATAGTTTTCTAATCAAAGTGTTAAGTGAGTTGAATTAAAATTCAGGAAATTTGTTTCAGTTTTAAAACCGATTCATTGTTAAAAATGCACATATTTTATTTTCAGAATTTGTCCTTTCTGGAAGTTCAAATTTCTATTCTGAATAATTGTGGTGTATTTATTTTATATGGCGCTTTCATGCTGTGCATGAAATATGTATATATGCATATACATGGCAAGGTAAATAAGAAGAGAAAAATATTCTATGTTGTGTAGTGATTATTTTTTCAGATCTTTAAGCTGATATATAATCTCTTTGTGATCATCTTGAAGGCTAGGCAAGAAAGAAGGTGTGTCTTGCTCTAATAGGAAGACTATGTGCCTAACAGCTTTAGAGTCAGAGGAAATGCCTTAAGTAGTGTTCCACTAAATATAGAAAATTTACCATTCATGGTGGAATTAATCCAACTACAATCATTGATAAGCAATTTGACCTAAGAAAAAAGCATACACACAGACACACACGTGCGCACACACATGCACAATATCATGGGAATCAAAAAAATGGGAGAAAGAATATACTGTGTAGACAGAACAGATATGAAGGAAGTGAGTCTTCTGGTCAAGGAAGTTAATGGAATGGGCTACTTCAAACAGGTCAAGGGAAGGTTTAAGGCTCACTTTGGAGGTTGATGTTATATAAATGGAAAATTATTTAGAATTGTTAAAATTCTTGTACATCCAGTTCAAAAACATAAGTAACATTTGTTCAGTAGTGCCCATGTAATCTGTAGCCTGTCGCTCCTCATCAGCTTCTTAGATTTTATTCTAAATTTTCCATCAGAATAGTATATGACAATATTCCAGAAACTTTTTTTTATTCTTTTTTAATTAAAATTTCCACCTGCTCCCCGTTTCCCATTTCCCTCCCCTCCTCCCAAATAATGCCCCCTCCCCCCACTTCCCTCCCCCTCCCCCCACTCCTCTTCTCCTCCCCCCACACCATTCCCCCTCCCTCTCGATACTGAAGAGCAGTCCAAATTCTCTGCCCTGCGGGAAGACGAAGGTCTTCTATCTACTTCCAGGAAGGTGAGCGTCTAAACAGGCTAAGCTCCCACAAAGCCGGTTTATGTATTAGGATCGAAACCTAGTGCCATTGTCCTTGGCTTCTCATCTGCCTTCATTGTCCGCCATGCTCAGAGAGTCCAGAATCAACCCATGCTTATTCAGTCCCAGACCAGCTGGCCTTGGTGGGCTCCCAATAAATCAGTTCCACTGTCACAGTGGGTGGGTGCATCCCTCGTGGTCCTGATTTTTTGCTCATGTTCTCCCTCCTTCTGCTCCTCATTTGGACCTTAGGAGCTCAGACCGTTGCTCCAAATTGAGACTCTGTCTCTACCTCGATCCATCGCCAGATGAAGGTTCTAAGGTGATATGCAAGATATTCATCAGTATAGGATAGGGTCATTTCAGGTTCCCTCTCCTTAGTTGCCCAAGGTACCAGCTGGGGACATATTCCTGGACACCTGCGAACCCCTCAAGAGTCAAGTCTCTTGCCAACCCTAAGATGGCTCCCTTAGATAGGATATATACTTCGCTGCTCCCGTATCCTTCCTTCCTATATCCCAACCATCCCAATCCCCCGAGCTCCTCCCATCCTCCCCTTCTCATGTTTCTCATCCCATTTCCCCTTTGCCCCATGCCACCTCACCCGCAAGTTCCCAGTTTTAGTATCTGTTCAACTATGTTCATAGCAGCATTGTTTGTAATAGCCAAAACCTGGAAACAACCTAGATGCCCTTCAATGGAGGAATGGATGAAGAAAGTGTGGAATATATACATATTAGAGTACTACTCAGCAGTAAAAAACAATGACTTCTCGAATTTTGCGTGCAAATGGATGGAAATAGAAAACACTATCCTGAGTGAGGTATCCCAGACCCAAAAAGAGGAACATGGGATGTACTCACTCATAATCGGTTTCTAGCCATAAATAAAAGACATTAAGCATATAATTTGTGATCCTAGAGAAGTTAAATATGAAAGTGAACCCAAAGAAAATCATATAGTCATCCGCATGGAGAGGGGGAAATATTCCAGAAACTTAAAGGAACCCATCTGAACTGCCATAGACTTACATATTTAATAACCCATTCTTGCAGCTAATTAGTATTTTCTGTATTAAATGCTTAGTGACTTGATGGATAAACCAGTGAAGGTGGTGAAGGGAAGGGGCAGTGGTTATTACTTGAGTGGAAGGCTTGATCAAACACTCTAAGATCCTAAAAACATTCTTTGAAATATCCAAAGCTATAGCATTTACCTTAGAATTTTTAATTTTTATTTACCTGGAGATATCATTTTGATATTGAAGTAAATGAAAAGTATTTCATAAAGGAAAATATAAAAATTGAAATACCATGTTATTTTCCCCTTCCCTTCATTCCTTCACATATATGTATGTGTTATCATTGTGTATTTATATGCACATATTTACAAAATATACAACACAACATATATATATACACACACACACACACGCAAAATTATTTACACTAAACATGAGAAGTGTGAGCACTGAGTAGTGAGGTGATACGCATACATATTTATATCTATACGTACATAAATATTTGTCAAAATGGATTTTAAGTTCTATGAAACTAAAATGGCTAAGAAATGTTGGAACTGACAAAATTACATTCTAATGTTATTATAGAAGAACTTAATATCACTGGATAACAGTCCCGACTTTAAGAACTAAGAGGCCAAGAAAAGATTTAAGAGGTCTGTGGCTTATTTCCCGGAGTGTTCTCAGTGAAAAAGAACAAATCATCATTCCTAACCTACTAGTAGTAGAGATGACCATGGCCCAGAGTCACCACAGAGGAGTAAGCTGAGGCCATCAACATTGTAGGCATATTTTCTCTTTCTAGGCAGACTTGTATATCCTGCCAAAATATGTTTGCTTTCCTTTGTTTTACTTTTTGTGGTATCTATCTACTAAAGTTATCTGAACTCATGTGTATGTCACAGTTTCATATTTTTTCAAAGTATGTATAGGAGAAACAAGACCACTTGTTTCTTGACTGCTCAGCTGCGAAATAATCACACAGAAACTATATTATTTAAAACACTGCTTGGCCCATTAACTCTAGCTTCTTTTTGGCTAACTCTTACATCTTAATTTAACCCATTTCTATTAATCTATTTTTCGCCACATGGCTGTGGATAACCGGGTAAAGTTCCGTCCAGCTCCATTGAAGCTACATGGATTCTACCCAACTCCATATATATATATATATATATATATATATATATATATATATATATATATAAATCAAGTTTTAAAACAATTTTATTTCTTGTGGAAATAATGTACATTATGCTTTTCACTGTGAATAATATAAATAGTCAATGGAATTGGGCACAGAAAACAAAAATAAACTCAAGAAATAAAAACGATGATTCCAGGAAACCATCTTTAATTCAAAGGAATACAGTGTAAATTTCATTACTACTTTGCTCTACCTTTTCATTTAGGTTTCAGTATGTTAAGCTCCAAATATGTGACTCCATCATGAATATCTTAGATGTACTCTCAAGTATCTATTCCAGTGTGTGATTTATGCCTTATTTGAGGCTTTATAAATTCTTACTTAATTAAACATGGACTATACAAGTCATCTGTGGCTAAGAACTCAGGAAGTGGCTGATTAAATTGTCTTTAAATTGAATTCTTGAAGAGAGAGTTAATCACAATGGCACTTGTAGATAGATGACATTCTCAAAAACAAAGAAAGAAGCAGATGTGACAGGAAACAGATTTTTGTTGAAACACAGATGGTGAGATGATGTTCATACTCCAAACAGATGTCCCTGGAGCCATAAATATTTTGTCCATATTATGTGGACATGGTGGATTTAAAAAAAGAGTATAAGAGTCAGGGGAGAGAAGTGTTAGTATGATTATTGAAAAGTAATCAATGAAGAACTGTAATAGAGAGAATGGGAGGTGACATTTATTAAAAAGATACTATATGCATGCATGAGGCGCTCAATAATAAAAAACAAATAATTTCTATTGGACTCTTGAGGGTTTCAAACGGTTGGGATTTTAGAATTAACATTTTTTTTCCTCTTTCTGGCAATCTCTAAGAAAAAGACTGGAAATTTTTAGGATTTAATTTGATGACATTTCTTCCTCACCAATATTCTTCCTGTTTCTGATATTGCAAGTTGTCTCTTTTCCCAATATATTAATTTGCTGCTGGGCCTTTTCAGTGTAGACCCATGAACATTGTCATTCTTCTGGATTGTATCTTCGAGGTGAGCAAGGATCACTCACTCACAGTATATTAGATATGCCTTAAAGTTTTAGACAACTGAATGTTCTTCAAATTAACACACCAGTCTAAATATTTTGTACTATGTTGCCACTAACCTGAAATTAGAAAATCTTATATCTTGTCTGTTACCGATTCTTTGTGATTTGTTTTTTGTTCTCTGCTTTATTAGTATCACTCTTAAAGATCCATGTTCCCTTATTGATGGACAATAAATGGATATTGTCTCTGAATATTCTTCTTGGTTTATACATTAATTTAATATATTCATATATAATATATAATAACAAATATACATAATTTGATATATATGTACAGAACTTGTCCAGGAGAGAGAAAGTTGCATTTTCTTATGCCCATATATTTATAATATTTTACTCTTTTTTATCTCTAAATTTGCCATATTTATTGTTTTCTCCAGTCAGCACATCTCAGTGGATTTATTTTAAAACAGAAATTTACATTCTTTAAAGTATTTTCTGTTTCTTTATACCCTTGTGAATACATATCCTCACAATATTCAAATGAAACAAATCCCTTTATGACATAACATATAGCATATTGTTTTATAGTTATTTCTGACCTTTCCTTATGTCATTTAGTAGATTATAAATTCCATGCTAACAATGCCAAGTATTGAACTTGGTTATAATTCTTGATGCTTCGAAGACAAATGGAGGTGCTAAAGTGAATCTAAATGTTTTAGTGAAAGTTAGAAATAATGTAGGTGTTTAATTTGCAGCAATATTTTAAAACACTACTAAAATATATTAAACTGATATTTCAATTTCATGTGAAAATCCTTCAAGGATACTATCAGGCAATTTGTTAAATGCTCATTAAATTACATTGAATCTGAACCAGATCTTGTAGAGAAGTAATCCATGCAGATTCTCCTAAGTCCATAGTCAATGTGAGGGTTGAACACTGCTGTAGAAACGTAAAGTGTCCAGGGTTGAACCTAGATATTATTATTTTTTATGTTACATTTAAAAAATCAAACTACACCAAACCTTAAAATAGGGAGACTCTCACTGATTTTTAGATGAAGACCTAACTACAAAATCTATCAAGAGTAGAGGACTTTCCCACCCACCACCCACCTCCCCGTGGTCATGGAATTATGAAGCAGAAGAAAAGGCCAAAGATTTACTATGAAAAATAACCGAACCATTTGTTGCTGGCACTGAGAGAAAAGGCTATGTAGTCGTGGCACTTGAGAAATTTTTGGAAGCAGAAACTTACTGTCTGCTACAGATCTCTAAGGGAAAGTAGCAAATGTGATACAAATAAGAAATAGAAGACTTCCAAGAAGCAAGAAGAGGCCAAGGCAATTTTAGTGTTTTGTCTCTTACTATGTGATTGGTTGCAGCTGAAGTTTATGAGTAAATAAGGTCTTTTATTACAGAGGATCCCTGTGGATTCTGTGGTAAGACTAGGTTGATGAGAAATGAAAGAGACAGTAGTCATAAACAGGTAATTGTGTCAAAACTGATTAAATATAGCTTCAAATTTGAACAAGAAAGATAGTTGGGGAGATGATAGTGAGATTCTGTAAAATGTATTTCAACCATAGGGTAAGATAGCATTTGCAGGTGAGAGAAAGAATTTAATGATAACTATAACAGAGCTGTAGTGAGAATCTAAAAATAAAATGGAATTTTGATAAATTGAAGAAAGAAGAAATAATCCAATTGATGAGGATCTGGATGCTGTGTGTTGACTGAATTTCTAACAATGTATGGTAAGGTGATAGGAAGTTGGCTGTGAGATATTTGAGTGATATACCATGAAGATGCTTAAGTATTTGAGAATATTTTACTAATGAATACACAAGGTAGAAGAAAGTTTTTGAATATGGTAAAACCATAGGTAACATAAAAGTCCTGAGAAATGGGAGGGGTACCAGGTAGACTCTTCCTAGTGAATTCAGGTTATAAGTTCAATAACAGAACAAACTCTTAAACAGAAATAATGGAAAAGATTCACAGAACAATAAGTCTCAATAAACCGATTCCCTCTTCTCTCTTATACCCACATGTGCGCATGCACACACAAACGAACATATACACACGACTGTAGCTTATGCATATGTAAATTTTACATATTTTCAAAGTAATGTAAGCTCCAAATGTTTGCTTTGAATAAAACAAAAATAATTTTACACTTGGCATTAGTGTTTTACTTAGTTAGAATATTTGGTGCTTTTTGCCCTAATTCTCTCTGCCAGGCTCAGTGTACCAGCTATATGGGCAAGGGTCTGGGTCTCCAAACTGACAGAGAGTTCTCCTGTCACCCCAATAGCCCAGAAATGGCATGGCAAACAATAATAGAAAGTTCTTTGGGCACAGCCCTGAAGGATGATCATTTTGGATGTGCTTCACATGCAAAGGGAATTGTGCTGGGAAAATTATGTGTTGAAACTAAACAGACAAATTCTGCTATCAGGAAGAGAACGCCAAGAAGATCACAGGCCTGTGTGCTTAACAGTGGCTGCTTGAAATTTATTGAGGAAAATGGTTAAATTCTATTTCCTGGATATGGTAAAAAAATAAACAAATAAAAGGTCACACTATAGGTACTATCCCAGGAGTCCACTTGAAACAGTCAGTTTGACTCTTTTGTTCCTACTCTTCTTTATATGAAAGTTCAGATGTTTTAGTAAACTCTCACCCATTGGATCTCTCCCTATTTGATAGTAACTGAAGTTTTCAGTTGTAACCAGCTTGGGTATCCATGATTCCTCAGGATATAGTCTGTGTGGATGACATTGCTTTTACCTAAAAAAACAACGAAAACTTTTCTGATAATTCAAGCTTTTTTTTTTGCCAATGACTTTTATGTTGGCCATCAGTAGAACTCTGATAAGTGACCACATTTCATTCCCAAAATTGAACATCTTAACAATACATAATTTAACACACTTAATTGGTCTTCATTAATATGAAAAGTTGTTGAATTATTAAAATACTGGTATCTTAATTTTACGATTGCAATCTTCTGAAGTTTTTTGAGAAAATGTCTTTGAGCTGTACCTCCACTGGAACATCTGAGAACAAATACAGAAGCATAAGACACCTGCCTTTTGAACTGACAGTATCACTTTATTAGATAGTGGCTTCATTAAAGTAAATCATGTATTTATAGAACGTATTTCTTTTTTTTTTTCATTTTTTTTAATTCTTTTTTAATTAAAATTTCCAACTGCTCCCCGTTTCCCATTTCCCTCCCCCTCCTCCCACATATTGCCCACTCCCCCCGCTCCCCTCCCCCTATCCCCACTCCTCTTTTCCTCCCCCCAGTTCATTCCCCCTCCCTCTCGATATTGAAGAGCAGTCCAAATTCCCTGCCCTACAGTGAGACCAAGGTCCTCCCACTTCTATCTAGGTCCAGGAAGGTGAGCATCCAAACAGGCTAAGCTCCCACAAAGCCAGTTCATGTATTAGGATCGAAACCTAGTGCCATTGTCCTTGGCTTCTCATCAGCCTTCATTGTCCGCCATGTTCATAGAGTCTAGGTTCAACCCATGCTTATTCAGTCCCAGTCCAGCTGGCCTTGGAGAGCTCCCAATAGATCAGTTCCACTGTCACAGTGGGTGGGTGCACGCCTCGTGGTCCTGATTTCCTTGCTCATTAGAACGTATTTCTTATATTAACAGAAAAAGTGAAAGGAATGTCAAACCAAATAAAATTGTATGGTGCTTTGATGCTGCTTGTCTTTAGTGCTTTATATCTCAGTTTATGTCTTGAGGTGTTTATTAAATTCATCTGTGCTTTTCGTTTAAGTGAGTGTAGGATGGGAATCTAGAACCTAGCCCAAAAAAAATTACTGCAGATCAAAGAATGTTTTATAGTTGAGCCTTCCATACCTTTTGTATTTTGATAAATAAATCTCAACCCCAAAACCAGAAATGTAAAGCATCCAAGCCACTAGCAAAGTCTTTCCTCTACTAAGCCTCAGCAACTGCTTCAGTCTCCTCTCATTTAATATTCCCTCTCGTGCTGGGATTAAAGAAGTGATTCCCTAGTATCAGGATTAAAGGTGAAGACATTAAAGGTGAAATCATGATGTAAATATCTGATATGCAGGATATCAAATATGTAACCTCCAAAGCAGTCATGATGCAGTTTGCAAACTGCTGGTGTGGTTTACTAAATTTCTTATTCCATCAATGATTAATTAGTCATGGTTATAATTACCTTCAGAATTAATCTATGAATATTAGAATTAAAGAATTCTAATTTATGTATTATCACCATACAACAGAAAATAATTGTTCTTCATAAGTAGGATTTCAACATTTTAATGGTATTTGTTATTTTCCTTATTCATCATTCTCAAGTACCAAATTTTCTAAATTTGATAATTTTGTTTGTGTATCTCAAAATGTGCTGTGTAGCTAGTACTGTGGAGTATTTTGGATAAATGCAAGATAGATTGCTGAATTTTTTATTTTATTTTCACAATAACCTTAAGCAAATTAGAATGTTTTAGTCATCTTACAGGAACAATATATCTACTTAACTTGTACTTAGAATATATTATCCTTTCTTCACTACTCTGGAGAACTAAACTGTAGAAAGCTTGTTGGCGTCTGAGTCACATACTTTAATAGTCTTTTTATCACGTTATTTGTGAAAATTTCTCTATCCTATCCTATCAGTCCTAAGCAGTTATAGATACCATTAAGACAAGAGTCATCAACTTAGTATTCATGACATTATGTGATAGGAAGCAAGAAAAAATTAATCAGAAATGAAAGCAACTCATAAAAATGAGAACTATAAATATTAATCCTCTGAGGCCAGATCCAATTCATTGTATTGCAGTAGGAATCTTTGAATTTAAGGGGAAACTAAGCATTTTCTGCATCATTGAATAAGGACATTTTCTTCATCATGGAAATAATACAGAACTGAAATCTTAGTATATCTCATCTTATTAAAATAGAGTACAATCAGTAAAATCCTCTCAGGGATCATTCATTATAAATAGTGTTGCTGCTTGGATACTTCCAATTTCAGATAAAAATAATAGAGAAATTATATTCCAATTTGGACCAATACAATTCATGGGACAAACTGTGGGTTCATCTATGAACTGAAATAAGTAAGCCCAGAGTTTCCAGAGGCCAGATTTGTATCATTAAAATAGTTTCTTTAGGTAAGATGCTATTTAAAAGTTTTCCTTACAAGGTGAAAAACAAAACATTTTTCACTCATTATTTTTGATGATGTTTTGATGACATTTTAATGACATCAAATATCATTTTGTTATTACTGATTAAAATGGCAATTACTTGAGATCAACCATTTTGTCACACATAATTCAACAAATGTTTCTTATATGGACAGTAAGATTAATCTAGTACATATTAAAAGTCAACATTATATAATGGTAATACACGCACACACACATATATATAATATTACTAAAATTTTAATAAGATACTTCTAATTACTCAAATATAATGGGAAAGGAAATGTGTAGCATGCTATTTATGCTAGAGTTGTTTGACTGGTTTTGGTATCTGCTTTTGGTGCTGAACAAAATGCCTATGTATTCTGTACATATTCTTTGTCCTCAAACACCCAATCAATACTTCTAGTTGACATTTTGACAATCTAAAAATTTAAATACTATTTTATTACTTATTTAAGGCATGTTATCACATAAATAATTCTGTAATATAAAAATTATTCTCTCCTCAGTAGCATAAACAATTGTCCATTAAGAGCTGGAAACAAGATATCAAAATCAAATCTGACAATCATTCTTTATTTCCCAATGAGTGCAGCACCTTATATGTTCCATGAATATAATTTTGATGTTTCAAACAATATTTCTGACTGATAATATGAGTCACTGACCTCATTTTCACAAGATCAGAGAAATAAAACTAAGGAACGGGACCTGAAGACTAATAGAAAATCTTATCACTTTCTTTCACTACTGAATGCAAATACTTATGGGTTGATGGTAGATAGGGTCAAAAGAGATTTCCATATCACTATTCATTAAATCCATTGCAATTCATCTTCTTAGAAAAAAAATTGCCAAATGCTTTGGCATCTTAAAAGAGATAGGAACATTAATTTATATGTCAAACAGAATGAAGGTTAAAGCACTGACAACTGCAATTGCTAATAGAAGCAGAGATACAATAAAACATGAAAACATTGTATTGAAATTCAATGAGCATATCAAAAAATGAATGAAAATGTATTGCCAACAAAACAGGAAAGGTTTTAATTTTTGTTCTTGTTTCCTTTCAATTTATTGACACTTTTTTCTTTTATTGAAAATAAATTGCTTTTTCATATAGTATATCCTGATTACAATTTCTACTCCTCCCTGTTCCTCCCCACCTTTGCTCCCTTCTGGATACACTCCAATTTTGTCTCTCATTAGAAAACTACAAGCTTCTAAGACAAAGTAACCAAACATTAAAAAAGAAAATATAATTAAATGAAGCAAAAACTATCATATAAAATTTGGACACTGCAACATACCTGGACAAAAAGAGTCCCAAATGCAGGCAGAAGAGTCAGAGACCCACTCATTGTCCGTCAGGAATCATATATGAATACTAAGCTAATAGCTCTAGTATATATGCAGGAGAGCTCATGTAGACTCGTGTAGACACTATGTTTGCTAACTAAGTCTCTGTGAGCTCATATGTTTATAGCTTAGTCATTTCACAAGGCCTTGTTCTTGTGGTGTCCTCCAATTCCTCTGGATTTTACTATCTTTTCACATCCTTTTCTTCAGGATTCCCTGAGCTAGGAGGGGAAGGATGGTCTCGAGACATTCAAATTAGACTCTTTCTTTACACAATGTTTGGTTGTGAGTGTCTACATTTATTTTTTCTGCTGCTGGAGGAAACCTCTCTAATAATGATTGGCTAAGGTACTGATCTACAAGTATAGCAAAATAACAGTAGAAATCACTATACATATATGTAGGTGTAGGTATACACATATATGTATATGTACACGTACAACGTGATTACCCAGGCAGTATTGGGTATGAGTTCCTTCTAGCAGAGTGGGTCTATTAAGTCATATCAGACACTTTTTGGCCATTTTCTCAAGTTCTGAGCCACCATTTCCCTAACGTATTTGGCAGTCAGATAAATTGTAGATAAATGTTTTGGGACTGACTTGGTGTTTACCTTTTCCTTCAGTAGTCTGAAGAGCAAATTATAGACCCAAAGAGAATTGAATTAGGGTGAAGGCACCTGCCCAGATTATCCATGTGCAATGAGTTATGTGAGCATTGTACTCAACAATGGGTTCCTGACATTAATCTGAGGAAAGCCAAAAATTTGTTTAAGCAACAGTCTGAGTTGTTTCAGGATTTCCATGGACTTACTTGACCAACAACTCAATTGAATGCAACCCAGTCCCATTATATGCAGCCTTCCCTGTCTACAAGAGATAACCAATGAATTCTCCATATATCCCATTACTCATTAGGATCACTTTTAGAGTTTCCAAGATGTTTTAGCTATACTAGGTTTCTACACCAATCCCCAAATGATCCCTGGTACTAATCATTTTGCCCCCAGATTCTCTCCCTCTAGCTTATTCCCTTCATCTGATCCATCCACCTCAGTCCCCACCCAAACCCAGTCTTCCCACAAAACCTGTAATATTGCCCCCTCCCAGGGACATCCATGTGTCACTCCAAGACCTTTCCTCTTTACATAACTTCTCTTGGTTTAAAGATAACACTTTGGTTATTGTCCATTTAATGTCTAATATCTACTTTTGAATAAAATATAACATATTTTTGCTATGATGTCTAGTTTACCTAACTCAGGATAATCTTTTTGCTACTTTTATCTAACAGTCTACAAATTTCATAATGTCATATTTTTTTAACAAATGTGTAATACCTCATTGCAAAAGTGTGCCACATTTTCTTTATCCAGTCTTCTGTTGAAGGACATCTAGGTTGTTTCCAATGTCTGGCTGTAATGAATAAAGCCACAATGAGCATAACTGAGCAAGTGTCTTTGTAGTAGGATGGACTGTCCTTTTGGGTATGTCTCCAAGAGTAGTATTTCTGGTCTTTATGGTGTGGGAGAATTGTCTGTAATCTGTCAATTATGTTTTAAATAAACGCTGATTGGCCAGGCAGGAAGTATAGGCAGGAAAACCAGACAGGAAGTAGAAATGATGCGATGAAAACAGGAGAATTTTGGAAAGGAGGAAGCTGATTCCTCCCACTCCTGCCCAGACCACCGAAGCAACAGGATGTGATCTGCCCCACTGAAAAAAGGTACTGAGCCACATGGCTAACATAGATCAGAAAAATGGGTTAATCAAGATGTGAGAGTTAGCCAGTGAGACACTAGAGCTAATGGGCCAATCAGCTTATAATTTATGGAGATCTATGTCTTATTTTCTTTGGAGCTAAACAGTTGTGGGATACTGGGCTGGACAAAAACCCCAAAAAAGCAGGCCTGGCCCTTCACAAACAAGAAGACTGTTTACGTTACATCTTTAGGAAAAAAATTTCCAGCTTTCTGAATAACCACAACATTTATTTCCATAGTGGATATACAAGTTTGCACTCCCACCAGCAATGGAGGAATGTTTATCTTCTCTACATCCATGCCAGAATGAGCTGTTGTTTCTGTAACTGATCTTAGCCCTTCTGACAGGTATAAGATGGAACCTCAAAGTAGTTCTGATTTGCATTTCCTGCTGGGTAAAGATGTTGGATATTTCTTTAAGTGTTTCTCTGCCATTTGATATACTTCTGTTGAGAATTCTCTTCTTAGGTATGTATCACATCTTTATTGGATTATTTGGGTTTTTTTGATATCTAGTTTCTTGAGTTCTTTATACATTGTGGATATCAGTCCTCTACCAGCTGTGGAGATGGGAAAATCTTTTCCTATTCTCTCGGCTATTATTTTGTAGAATAGATGGTATCCTTTGCCTTACAGAAACATTCAGTTTCATAGGGTCTTATTTATGATGCTATCTTCAACTCAATTCCATTGATGTCTCTTTTTATGCTAATACCATGTGGTTTACAATATCATACTTTAAAACAGAAATGGTGGTAGTAAAACTTTAAAACAGAAATGGTGGTACACTCAGCAGTTCTTTTGTTGTTCAGAATTGTTTAAGATATCCTCTTTTTGTTTGCTTGGTTTTTGTTTGTTTGGTCTTTTTTTTCCAAATGAAGTTTGGAATTGTTCTCAAAGAATTAGCTTTTGTTTCACTGATTCTTTATATTGATCTCCTTTTTTCCTATTTTATTGATTTTAGCCCTCTGTAGTAATAAGAGTGGCGGGGCTGCGTCCCTGGCACCCAGCGGCCTGCATGGCTAGCTTATGCCCCGAAATAATTACATGGAAACTGTATTCTTTTGAACACTGCCTAGCCCATTAGTTCCAGCCTCTTATTGACTAGCTCTTACATATTGATCTAACCCATTTCTAATATTCTGTGTCGCACCACGAGCTGGCTTACCAGGAAAGATCTTAACCTGCGTCTGTCTGGAGTGAGAGAATCATGGCGACTCCCTGACTCGGCTTCTTTCTCTCAGCCTTCTGTTCTGTTTACTCCGCCTATCTTAATTCTACCCTATCAGAAGCCAAGCAGTTTCTTTATTAATTAACCAATGAAAGCAACAGATAGAAAGATGACCCACCTCCATCATTTCCCCTTTTTCTGTTTAAACAAAAAAGGAAGGCTTTCATTTTAACATAGTAAAATTACATAAAACAGTTATCAAGCAAGAATTACAGTTACAATATTTATATCTATTTTATCTTTTATTATAACTAAGGAAAACTATAACTTAACTAACCATTTTTAACTCCATCAAAGACTCCAGAAGGATATAATATTACCTAAGCAAACAAGAGATCCAAAACTCTAGAAATGACAGAGACATCTCACTGCCTAGACAGTCACCCAAAGTTCTTTTGTAGTGTTGGGGCATCCAACTTCAGCCTTCAGGCCCATAGTATCCAGCAGACATTTTCATCAAGCAGGAAATTCCAAAGACAGTTCAGTCACTTTTTGCTGTGTCCTGCAGAATGTCTCGCAGACTCTTTCATGAGTCAGGAACCCGAAAAACCATCTCACCTTTAGGCAAGTTTAGCAGTCCTCTTTCTGCGGGTTCTCTGTGTCCAGTTTATGCAACAGTCCAGGCAAGAGCAGTTTCTTGCCCAAAGGGCTATCAAACTCCATAAGGAGCCTCTTCGATGCCCATCTTCCTCTTGAAGTAGATGGTGCTGCCAGGAGCAGACGTGTCTCATTGTCATGAAAAGCCCTAAGTTATTAAAACATTAAATGTCATATTCTGTAGTCTTTGAAAGATATGAAGAATGTCTATCCAACTGAAATATATATCCAGAAAAATCTAACTAACATGACTACAAGCTTGACTGTTATTTATGATTATCCATCAACAACCTATATTTCCTAATTATACATTACATTTTAAAAATGAACTACACAATCACAATACCTTAATCAAGATCAGAAATGCATATACATATAACAAAATTGACCTTAAAATCTATACCAATGCAAATTATTCATATCTACATCAGCCTTCAGTTTCATTGTTTCTTGCCTTTTATTCCTCTTGAGGGTGATTACTTATTTTTTCTCTACAGCTTTGGTTATGCTGTTAACCTGCTCGTATGAGAACTCACCAATATTTTCTATCTAAGTACTTAGTGCTGTGCAGTCCCTCTTAATACCACTTTCATTCCATTGCTCTGTTGAGGGTCTCTGTCTCTATCTCCATCCTTCGCTGAATGAAGATTCTATGGTGATATTTGAGATAATCATCAGTGTGATAGTGGGGCAAGGACGGTTCAGGCACCCTCTCCTCTGCTGCCCAAGGACCTAGCTGAGAACATCCCAGTGGACACCTGGGATGCCCTCTAGAGCTAAGTCGCTTGCCAACCCTAAAATGGCTCCCTTAATGTAGATATCTACTTCCCTGCTTCTATATCTGCCCTTCCTCCATCTCTACCCTACTCCCCAAAGCTTTAGCCAGTCTTTCCCTTCTCCCTTCTTTCTCCTCCTCTCCCCTTACCCCAGCCCCACTCCCACGCCTCACCCCTATGCTCCCAACTTTTGCTTGGCAATCTTGTTTTCTTTCAATTTTCAGGAGGAGCTATATGTTTTTCTTTGGGTTCACCTTGTTATTTGGCTTCTCTAGGCTTGTGAACTATAGGTTTAATGACCTTGGTTTATGGCTAGAGTCCACAAATGAGTGAGTACATACCATATTCATTTTGGGGGGGGGGTCTGGGTTATCTCACTCAGGATAGTGTTTTCTATTTCCATCCATTTGCATGCAAAATTCAAGATGTCATTCTTTTGTTTTTGTTTTTTTTTTGTTTTGTTTTGTTTTGTTTTACCTCTGAGTAGTACTCTAATGCGTATATATTCCACATTTTCTTTATCCATTCTTTCATTGAGGGGCACCTAGGTTGTTTATAGGTTCTGGCTATTACAAATAATGCTGTTTTTATGTAGACTTCTCTATATCTGGGTTTGTGATGATTATAGGTGTTGGTTATGATTTCTGGATTTGTCTTTTTGCATGAATGTATCTTGGTTTGTGACTTCTCTCTAGATTTGGGGACAGTTTGATGACTGTGTGTTGCCTATATTTCATGTAATGTAATGATTAGCACTCTGGACTCTGAATCTAGCGATCCGAGTTCATATCTTGGTGGAACTTCCAAATGCTGCGCACTGCGGCCCCCATCTGCGCTCTATGCGCTAGAACCCAGTTCGCGAGCTTCGGGCAAGGGGCTGGCGGTGGAGAATACACACGCAGAGACAGACAGACACGAGGACCTCCAATCACTGGTACCAAAAGTCCCACTTTAATAGCACCTTGGAGGCTTAAATGTCCTGTAGTCAATGGCTAACAGGTGAAAATACCATCCTCCGATCCCCTAAGCTAGACACAGCTTCTAGTAACTTCAATTAGAAGACTCTAGACAAGGAAGAGCAGCTGAAAGCCAGGACTCAATTAGTCCCAACATCTAAGCTTGTTTGTTCACAGGAAATACCTTCTGATGTTGGTGGCTAGGAAACTGGATGCATTGGGGAAAGAAAATAGGAAGCTGAGTCTTTGTGTTCAGTTGAGGATAGGACTAGAAAGGAAACGGAGACCACAGCAGATTTTCTGCTCCAGATCTGGGGATGACTGAGGGGAATACATCTCAGGAGCAATAGGAAATTGCCATCAGCTTATTTGTTGCCTAGGGGAAGTCTCCTGAAGTTGGGGACTGAGAAACTGTATGAAGTAAGGCGAGGGTGCTTGGGATGGGATGGTCTATGGGATCCATAGGGGAGAAGAGCAGAGGGAAGGAAGACTGCACCTAATGCTCTATTTTAAGGCGAGAGACAAGACTGAGTGATTGGGTTTGGGGAAATAGAGTGATTGGATGGATTTTATAAAAATTTGATATTCAAATTACGCAATTAATTTTAAGATTGGATTTAGAAAAAATATAGAATTCTGTTGCAAGGAGAACTGTTTGTCCTGGCCACCCAGAACCAAAATAATCACACAGAAATTGTATTAATTAAAACACCATTTGGCCCATTAATTCTAGCTTCTTATTGGCTAACTTTTATATTAATTTAACCCATTTCTATTAATATGTATATCATCACATGGCAGTGGCTTATTGGCAAAGATTTGGCATGTCTCACTCTGGTGGCTCCATGGTGTCTCTCTCTGACTCTGCCCTTCCTTCTCCCAGCATTCAGTCCAGCTTTCCCTGCCTACCTAACTTCTGTCCTATTAACAGACCAAGGCAGTTTCTTTATTCTTTAATGGTAATCACAGCACATAGAGGGGACTCCCACATCAGAATTCAACAGTCTATAAGTCAAAATTAATTTATAGTCATAAAAGTAGAGATTTGATTATGGGGTAGCAGGAAAAACTGAGTTGTGTTTCAGAAATAAAATTCTACTTTTTGATTATATAGGTATGTACATATATGTATGATAATTCACTTAGATGTTATCAAAAGAGTAGGCATTCATTATATAAGTATTTTATGTTAGTATGATACATATTATTTGGTTGCCCATGATGTTCTAGACTATACATAATTAATAAATAAAATTTACTGAAGAGAGAATGTAGGAAAACGATCATATCATCATTTTCTGATATGAAATATTCGATGACATACATTGTAAAGGCATTTGGTGTGTTTTCCTCTATTTAGCAAATAGCCAAGCAGCTCAGAAAACTAAAGAGAAACTAGCATATAAATGTGACATAAAATCACTCATTCCTCAGAGTACCAGAAGGAACAGAAGTTAAAACATTCCAACAGTTGTTTTGAGAAATGAAGCTAGTTAAGGGAAGAGCTTTGTAAATGAAAGAGACTGTTGATGTTGTCTGCAACACATCATATTTGTTTTATTTTGTCAGAGAAAAATATCAAGTAAGAGAAGAATCTACTGTCACCACTTTACTAAACCAGCATAATTCCTAAATATTTCTTTTCTAAATATTTATTCTTATGTCCACAGGTAAGTGGAGCTCTTGCCCCTCAACAGATAAACTTCTTTTTGCAACAATCAGACACTATCACAGAAAGGTGTACCTGATTAAAATGAAGAAAATGAGGGATCTTGTGGTATGCAGTCTCAACTGATGCATCTACAACACACAGGTCCTGCACCTAAGACTCAGGGAGCATGATGGAAGAGGGAACAAAAGACTGGAAGGACCTCATGAAAGGATGTTTGCTGTAAAGTTTTAGCACTTCGGAATGTCAGAGGTGCTGCACTGACAATGCATCAAAAATATGGCTGTCTAAATATGACAACACCAATAAACAAACCTAAACAAGGACAGAATCCATATACATTCTAGCAAGGAATAGGGAAAGCTCAAAGACCCTAATCCTAAAGCAAGAACTTCAGGATATAGATAGATGATAGATAGATAGATAGATAGATAGATAGATAGATAGATAGATAGATAGATGATAGATAGATAGAGTCTATTCCTGTGTCTCCTTCTTGTACCTTTTCTAGAACAATTTTCCATGTACATGTTTTGTTTTTGTCCTATTCTCATGTGTTAGTTTTGCTTTATCTTATCATATTGTATTTTATTTTATTATTATTCTGTAGAAGCCTGTTTATTTTCTAATGAGAGACAAAATTGAGGTAGATATGGGTGATAGGGAAAGCAGGGAGGATC
This sequence comes from Chionomys nivalis, assembly GCF_950005125.1. NCBI lineage: Eukaryota > Metazoa > Chordata > Mammalia > Rodentia > Cricetidae > Chionomys > Chionomys nivalis. The sequence goes on from NC_080088.1 coordinate 18,177,425, forward strand.
TGGGAGGAAAACAGTAATCAGGATTTATTATATGAGAAAACATCTGTCAGAATGACTAAGATCAATAACACAAGGGCACAGTGCTCATGCTGGTGAGAATGTGAAATAAGGTGAACACTCATCCGTTACTAGGAGTTCCAACTTGTACATCCACTATGGAAATCTATATGACAGTTGTTCTAAAAGTTGAAAATTAATCTCTCTCAAGACCCAGCTGTACCACTATTGGCCATATACCCAAAAGACAGTTCATCTTACCACAAGGACACTTGCTCAATCACTTTCACTGTTGCTCTACTCACAATGGCCCGAAACTGGAAACAACCAAAATGTCTCTCAACAGAAGAATGGATAAAAATATGTGATACATTTACATAGTGAATATTACTCAGCTGTTAAAAAAAACTGACAGCATGAAATTTGGAGGAAAACATATGGAGAAAGAAAATAGTCACACTTAATGAGGTAACCCAGACCCAGAAAGATAAACATGGTGTGTGTCCACTTATATGTGGATTTTTAGCCATTAAATAAATGATAGTGAAGCTATAATCTGTAGGTTCAGAGAGACTAGGTATAGAGTAAGGGACTGGGGTGGGGACACATGGGTCTTCCTGGGAGGGGTAAATAGATTTTATGGGAAGATTAAGAGCATGGAGATGGGAATAGGAGAATCAGGTGAAGAGGAGGAGGGGAAATGGAATTTATTCAGGAATGCTGGAAAGGACAGGTAGTATTGAGGGACATTTATCGAAACCTAGTGTAGTGGAAATTTCCTAAAATGTGTTAAAATTGTCCTAATGAAACCTCCAAATAAAAGATAGAGACAGAATCCCAACTGATCATCTCTTGTCAACACACAAAGTTTCTATTCTGGGATTGGGTTACATCCAATGTAATTGTTCGCCCAAGACATTCTTTCGAAATCCCCAAACAACCCATACTGCCAAGACAATAGGTTGCAAGTTGAAAGCAAGAGTCCGTTTCTGAAGACAACATACAAAATCTCATTCATCATGGGGAGGTTCTGTTGGCATTTACATAGAGCTTTCACCATTCCATTCTGGTGTCCTTTGTACAGGAAAGTACTCTGCAGGCTGCCAAAAGATAAATGTAAAGGCAAATTGAGCCACAGAACCTTTGATTTACAAGCTGCCCTGCCTTCAAAATATGTTTGGGTAATGGTGGCACAGAGCTTATGGGAGTAACCAGCCCAATATCTAACTTGACTTATAACCATTTCCTCAAGATGGAACTCCTGCTTGCCCAATACTGCTTAGGTGATTAGGAATCTAAAGCAAGATAGATAGAGACCTAGGGTAAAACCAATACTGTTAAAAAGAAAAAAGCAACAATGAAAGAACTTCTGATGATATTTTACTGTTCTCATAGGTCAGAGCCTTATTCAGCTACTAACAGAGAATCTTCTTTTTGAAAAAGATGGGGAAAATACAGAGACCCACAGTGAGACATTAGGCAGAGAGAGAGAGAGAGAAGGAGACCTCGGAACACACAGCTCTGAATGTGGTAACTCAATCAAATTGCTCCTCTCGGAGCTCAGGGAAGCTCGTGGAAGAAGAGGCTGAAAGTGTATGAGAGCCAGAGGGGATGGAGAACACCAGAACAAGGCCCTCTAAATCAACTAAGCAAAGCTCATATTAATTCACAGAGACTGAAGCAACAAGCCCAGGGTCTGCCCCGGTCAGCACTATTTTCTCCACACTGCTATTGTAGCTTTCAGTTTAGTGGTTTTAGGAGACTCCTGAGAATATGAATGAGAGGGTCTCTGAATCTTGTGTCTTCTCTTAAGGGCTCTACTCCTATTGCATTTCCTTGTCCAAATTCTTTGTAGTAGTTTTTGTCTTATTATATTTTATTTTGTTATGCTTTGTTATCTCATAGAAACCTGTTTTCTTTCTAATGGGAGACAGAAAGTGAGCCGATTTGGACGGGAGAGAGGGAAGTGAGGAAGAACTGGAAGAGAGAGAGGGAAAATTGCAGTCAGGATATGTTTTATAAGAAATGAGTCTATATTTTAATAAAAGGAGAAAATTTCAAAAGTTAAAAAAGAGAAGAAGAAAGAGAGAATAAGAAAAACAGCGGGAAGGGGAGGAGGTAGGGGGATTCAGGAGTAGCAACAGCCGTAGGAGGCCTTCCCATGGTGAGGGTAGGACTTGTCTGTGCTGATACAAAGTGATTTCATGGTCAGCTCTGAGGTGCAGGTAAGGCAGACACATATACAGTAGACAGAAGCTGCCAGCGTGTGGTGAGGGCTGAGGCCGCAGCATGGACTGGCATTGCTGAAGCAAAGACTATGCTCTGTTTTGATTTTGATTTCTTGGCATTTACCTATTAAGAGTGTATGTGTGTTGCTGGGTGGTGGTGGTGCACACCTTTAATCCCAGCACTTAGAAGGCAAAGGCAGGAGGATCTCTGTGAGTTTGAGGCCAGCCTGGTCTTTAAGAGCTATTTCCAGAACAGGTTTCAAAACTACAGAGAAACTTTGTCTCGAATAAATAAAAAAGAAAGAGAGAGAGAGAAAGAGAGAGAGAGAGAGAGAGAGAGAGAGAGAGAGAGAGAGAGAAGTGTATGTGTACTACAAGAAAACTTTGTGTGTTCTTTTCTAGGCTTCCATCATGTAGGGTCTGAGGATTGCATCCAAGTCAGAAGGCTTAGAAGCAAACACCTTTATCCATGATCCATCTTGCCAGTTCTCATTGGCTAATTTTATTGCAATAAAAACTGAGTTGTTTTTGAGCTTGTATGTTAAATAAATTCAAAAGTAACAAAGCCCCTTATTTTTTAATAAAAAAAACAATAGAACAAAAATAAAAAATAAAATAGAGGACAGATATCATACATTTGAGCAAGAACAAGGGGGGTTATATGAAAGGGGTTGGAAGAAGTATAGAGAAAAAGAAAATGATGTAATTATATTTTAATATTAAAATAAAATATTAATTCTGTATTGATCATTAACCATAATGTCAATCATATTGATGGCTTAAAACTGTTTATACTTTAAAACTATGAATATAAAAAGTTCCATATATCTAAATTACTAATATACCACTAAAATAAAAGTTATAATCCTGACAGTAATATGAACAAAATTTGATAAAATAGTATTGAAATTTTATAATTGGATTCATATGCAAGAAATTGAATAATGCTGAAAGTAATATCATATATCAGTGGAATAGAGGGTACTTTTAATCAATAATTTATAAAAATATTAACACCTAGAAATATATATCTATCTTGCTCTATGAAGAAAATATAAACCATATAAAAATGTACAAAACTGGAAAAGGTACTAGCAATTTAATCAAATGAAAATGTATAGTCTTTATTTCTTATATAAGAATAGGAACAGATAATATATATTATGGATTTATAATAAGCAAAATTATGGATTTGACTAAACAGATATGTAATAACAAATGTTTTAAGCATGCAATTATATTAAGTTTAGAGATATCTAATAGCCTAAAAGAAGATACACACACTATACAAAACTAAAAATAGGATTAAAGAATACAGATTTCCTTTTCCATATACTTAAGGGAGTGTTTTAAAATTTCATGCTACTGAGTGACCAGGAAATTCCTGTGGGATCAGTTTGGAAGGCAATTGTATTTAAATATGGTTATTTTAAATTTTCCCTAGTAAATTTACTTTGCTCTTATTTAATGCTATGAGATTAAAGACCTAAAAACTTGATGTTCAACATTCACAAAACATTAGCTTAGCACGTCACCTGTGAGACTGCAGGTGAGTTGAGTAGCTCTGGGTTTAGTTCAGAAGCACATAGTGAACTTTGACTACTTAGTACACATAATGCATCAAGCAATTTCTGCATATATACCATGAAATTTCTTGGTATGGCCCCATCAGAGACCTGTATAGGGATATATTTTTCTTGAAGATTCTTGTGTTTAGATGTTTTAACCAGTGTGTGCTGTCTTAAAGGCATGTGTAAGATATGACAAGTGTAACGAAACCAGCAGTCTCCAAAGCCTTACATATAAGGGTTGCATAAGCCCCAAGCTTATGTATACAGCACATGGCTGGCCACAAACTGAAGGACCCAGTATGTGGTGGCATACAATGCTGATGGGATGAGAGGTTAAAAATTAAAAGTATTTTATAATATCAAAGTTAAAAGGATGCACAGAAAACCCACAAAAGTTATAATGACACATATACACTCTAAGATGATTAAAAATATTGAACATGCATTTTGGACAACTGGGAAAATACTAAAAAATAGGCAGAAAGAAGGAAATAAAAGCAAGAAAATTAGAATAAGCTTTTATGGACTAATAACACTCATTAAAATATCACAATTGTATGACACATTGGAGAGATAAAACATGAAGGACATAAACATAAAATTTTCTCCTTAAGTTTAATTTTTTAAAAGCCACACTTTCAATGTTGCTTCATTATTGAATGTTTCGTTTTAAATTATCTTATAAGAATGTGTTTTACAGACAATTATTAACATGTTTAGGTTGTTGTAAAGATAGAATGATTATAAGGAACATAATTTACAGATGGGTCTTCTGTGCAAGCTAAATGATTTCCTTGTGACATGGCTGAATTAAACATATAGTCTTTATATTTGTATTGTTTTTATAAATTAATTTAAATTAAAAGTTGGGGATTGGAGAAAGGGTTCAGGATTTACAGGTGCCTGCAACTAAGCCAGATGACCTGAATTGAATCCTTGGTAAACGGATAGTGGAAAGAAAAAAAATCAAATTTAGCAAATTTTCCTCCACTAATTATAATGGCCTATGCACATGTGTGTACGAATGGGAGCACACACACACACACACACACACATAAGTGTAGTTAAAATTTCATACCTACCTCAAAAATATTCCTAGGATATTCTTGTATCTTTTACCCTAATATTCCCACTGTACTTTATAAATCAAACACATTGCCATAAATGCTTCCACATGACCATGGAAAGTAGAAGAATTTGATGCTGGCAAAGAGGGTATTTGGTTCATGCATATTTAAATTCCCATTCCTTCAAATCCTCCTTCTTATTCTGTGGTAATTCTCTGAAAAGCACTGGATTTAACTAAGTTCACTAGTCATTGCCTCTGTGAATACAAACTCATAATGTATCTCATGTGGTTTCTTACTGCTGTTACCAGTATATAAAATGCATGTGAAGATATATTTAATAAAACACAGCCTTGTCTGCTTTTGTAGAATGAGTTACATCTAACCTACTATTATATTGGTAGATTCAACTCCAAAGACAATATGTATGATCTGATCTGTGTTTTCCACTTAGAATTATCCCAAATACAAAGCATAACTAGCATTTTCTCTTTGCACGTTCAAATTGCTTTTTCTCTTGTCTTGATCTTGAATTTAGAAATGGCAGAGTCTCTATAGAGGTAGAGGGTAATTTCCCACAAGACCTGGCTAATTTATAGCTTTCAACACACCAATGACCCCTGCAATTTGGCAGTTGCTTCATTAATTCCTCTACACCTGCTCCATTTATATCGAAAAAAAGAGACAGATAAAAGGCACAGTATTTTTCAGCACAGCTATTGTGAAGAACAATTCTTTACCTAGTCCTGGAGTAAATTGTAACCAGCATCATGGAGAACAAAAAGGACGGCTGTGTAGATGGGCATTTCTTGTTCCTCACTGAGAAGAAGAGTCTGAAAGGCCATATATTTTGGTGATTTATTTTTCCATTATTTAAAAGTAATGTCTTTTAAGGAACAGCGCAGTTTCAGTAAAGACTGACATTTCATTCCTGCATTTTCAGGAACATAAACAAAATAAAATGAATGCTTTAGGATGTTCTAAGGTTATGTAGATACTTTCATACTTATTGGTATTTTTCACTGTCAATCATATACTTATCTGTTGTCATAAAAAATACATAAACATAGATTTAGAATAGCTCTTTCTTATATCACAGTATCAAACAATTCATTTCCACAAAATATAAAATATAATGCTATATCTAACCAGGACAAAGAATGTAATTCCCACTACTGAAAGATTGCACTAATTTAAAACAACACATTTTAATGTTATAAAAATCCTTTATTTGACTAAACTGAATATAAAAGAATGTTTGCCTTTTTTTATTGATTGTTGTATAATTATATTTCTTCCTCCCTTTTCCTTCTTCGAAACCCTTCCATATACCCCCTCCTCTATCCTTCAAATCTATGACTTCCTTTTGTTCTAATTGTTATTTTATGCATAATTTTGTTTCATTGTTTATATAAACCTTCACAGAATCCATTAAAAACTCAACTTTGTTGTTTGGTTATTATTTTATGTCAAATAATTGTAATAATTTTATCTTTAGTAGGTCATCATTATGTCTTGACCAATAATAAGACAATTAGCTAATGGTATTATTAATCAGAGCATTTAAAATTTTGTATGTGCATGATCTGTATGTGTGTACATGTGTGTAGATATCTGTATGTGTGTGTACAAATCTGTGTATTTATGTATTGTGTGCTTCTGTGCATTTAATGGTAATAAGCTTAAGTCAGATACAATTTTTCCTTCTAATTTTTTGTTTACTTTAATATAGATCATGGAGGGTTCTCAATCATGTCTTACAGCATCGTGGATAACTCCATAAGATATTTATGCCACTGTTGTTAATATATATTTTTAGCAATAACAGAAACTGCATACATTTTTTTATTTATGCATGTACCATATTTCAAACTCACAGGTGGATAACATAAGAAGAATATGAGAAATACCACCTCTCCTTAATTAAATTAACAATTATGTTCTTCACAGAGGAAGCATGATGATTTTTGTACATTTCAACTTCTTATCTTTTTTTTTTTTTTTTTTTGGTTTTTCGAGACAGGGTTTCTCTGTGGTTTTGGAGCCTGTCCTGGAACTAGTTCTTTTTTTTTTTTTTTATTAATTCCATTTTCAGTTTATTGCTTTTATATGGAATTTGTAAAACCTAAGCACATTGATCAAATTTACAAAATAACGTTAAACTATATAAAGACTAGATATTTACTCTGGTACGCAGGTGTCAAAATGTGTAGCTAGTTCTTGTAGACCAGGCTGGTCTCAAACTCACAGAGATCTGCCTGCCTCTGCCTCCCAAGTGCTGGGATTAAAGGCGTGCGCCACCACCGCCTGGCTTGTATATTTCAACTTCTAGTCTCTAGATTCCAAATATTGTACAAGTCATGTCAAATAGTGATTCTATAAAAAAATAAATAAAATTCATAACCAGCAAATACTAAATTGCTAGCGAACTATAGTCAAGACTTGAATCTAGAATGTAAAATAGAAATTGAGATCTTTGTGTTACCTACTGATTTCTGGGTAGGAATAAATCTTAAAATTAGTAGGTTACCATTAAAAAGAAATAGTACAAGGCTGTTAGTAGTCTTCCTTTTAGTCAAATAATGTAACCAATCTTCTTTTTAGAGTTGTCTCAGCATTTTTATGGACTCAATATTAAAGGATGTAATTCATTCTAATTACTCTCCTCTCTCACAGTCTCTTAACTTCTACCTACTCCTGTCAACCTTCCCAACTCTCTACTAATTCCCTTCTCACATTCATGACTTGTGTTTCATTTTTGGTTTGAACCGCTGAACTTAACGAGTGCTGGCCATATGACTTATGGATTCTGTGCTATCCCATGGAGATTGGTGTTCTCATTAGTTGGCTCACAACCAAGGACAACGATTTACTCTCTCCCACAATGTAGCACCATGAATCTTCCCCTTCTGTGATGGCTACTGACAGAGTCACACATGTTTATGCCCAGTGCAGATCAACAGGACTTGCTATGAGGTAATGATTGGTTAAATCTGTCACAACCAAAAGATAATGTTTAGAAGTCCTTTTCCCTATATTTTGGCTCGTATACTATTTCATATCCTCTTCCGTGGCATTCACTGTTGTTTACAGGGGTTGATATTAGTATTCCACTTAGTACTAAGCACTTGACTAGTCTGATCACCATGAACAGATGAGAATTTCTCTTTAAATTTTTTAGTTTTATTTATTAATTTAATTTACTGATTTATTTTACATTCTGACTACAGTTTCTCCTACCTCCTTTTCTCCCATTCCCTCCCCTATCACCTCTTCACCCTACTCTCCCAACCACTTTTTCTCTGTTACTATTCAGACATGAGCAGGCCTCCAATGGTATCAACAAAGCATGGAATATCACATTGCAGTAAGACTAAGTAACTACCTTTGTATTAAGGCTGGGTAAGCAATCTAGTATGAAGAGCCAACCAAAGCATTAGGAACAATCCCTGTTTGCACTGTTAGGAGTGCCACAATTAGAGCAAACTATACAACTGTCACATATATTTAGAGGACCTAGGTCAGCCCCATGCAGGCTTCCTGGATATTTCTTTAGAATCTGTGAATTCCTGTGAGCCAGCTCAGTTCTTTCTGTGGATTTTCTTGTAATGTCCTTGACCCCTGGGGCTTCCACAATCCTACCTCCTTCTATTCGGTAGGATTACCCAAGCTCAGCCTAATGTTTGGCTGTGGGTTTCTGTATTTGTTTCCATCAGTTACTGCATAACAATCTGATCACATGAGATAGCCAGTTCAGGCTAGGTATTGTCTATTGCTAGGAGTCTTAACTGTGGCCATCTTTGTAGGTTTGTGGGAGCTTTCCTTGCATCATATTTCTACCTGATGCCAAAATGTTACCCCCATTTCTAGTCATCTCTTTCGGTACTCTCCTCCTCCATTCATTTCCCAACCAAATCATTCAAGTTTCCATCCTTCCCCTTCCCCAGCCAACACAAGAGATATTTTCTCAATCCCCTTCCCAGGTAGATCTATATGACTTCCTTGAGCCCTTCTTGTTACCTAGTCTCTGTGGGTCTGTGTGGATTGTAGCATGGATATCCTTTATTTTACAGCTAATATCCATTGTGTGTAAATACATATCATGTTTGTCTTTCTGGGACTGGACTACCTCACTCATGAAATTTTTTTCCTCTTTCCATTCATTTCCCTTCAAATTCCCTGTTGCTATTTTTTGTAACAGCTGATCAATAATCCATTCTGTAAATGTACCACATTTTCTTTATCCATTCTTCAGCTAAGGGTCATCTACGTTGTTTTCAGGTTCTGGCTATTATAAATAACATTGCTAGAAATATAGTTGAAGAAGTTTCTTTGTGCTTGTGATATGATTGAGCATCTTTTGGGTATATGCCCAAGAGTGGTATCTCTGTGTCTTGAAGTAAATTGATTCCCAATTTACAAAGAAACTACAATATTGATTTTCAAAGTGGCTGTACAGGTTTGTACTCCCACCAGCAATGGAAAAGTGTTACACTTTCTCCACATCTCAGCTGTCATTTGTGTTTTGAGCTTAGCCATTCTGACAGGTAAAATGAAATGTCAGAATCATTTTGATTTGCATTTCCCTGATCCTGTGGGTATCACAGGACCAATCCCTTCAAAAGTTCCAACAGTTCATAGATTGGGAGGATATTAGTATACACAAATATCCATCCCTTTAGTGGGCCTGGGTGAGAGCTAAGCTGATCAGGCAAGATGCAGAATCAACTCTCCAGTGTCCATGCCATCATTGATCTGCTCTACTTTGCCTGTTTTGAGGGGACGGACAAACTCTCCACAGTGTAGGGGTCAAAGAGCAGCTTTCCCAGGAGCGTTGGGGCCAATTCTTTTGCTACAGTGTCCAGCCAGGAGTAGGGGGTACTAAGAAACATTTCTTTAATTGTGTCACTGTCATTTGAGATTCTCCTGTTGAGAACTCTCTCTTTAGACTTTCCCCATATTTTTAAATTGAATTGCTTATTTTTTGATATCTAGTTTATATGCACCACTATTCGCAAGGAGAGATGACTCTGATTAAGACTGAGAGTAGAATTTGTCTATGTGTATGAGCACAAATATTTAAAAGTTTGTTAGGTGCCATAGCAATTAAGCTACACAACAGAAGCAAGTTTTCCCCAAGTTCTAAGATCTTATCAGTCATACCTTAACTTGGTTTATAGTACCAAGCTTCTAATCCAATCATAGAGCTGTTGTCAGTATTACAGCAGTGAGCCCATAGTGCCCAGCTGTTTGATATTATAGCATGTAGGTAACATTATTGACACCTTCTCTTTTCCACCAGATTGTACATCACCTTCTGTGCCTATAAAAGCTATCCATTTTAGAGTGAATTTCTATTTTAATATTAACTGGGCTTTGCTTTATCTTGCAATGTGTTTGGTGTCATCTCTCAGAAGTAGAGTTCATTCAGCCAGTTTTTCTAGGAAACCCACAGGAATGACAAACACCTTATTATTCTGGGTGCCTCTGAGTTCTCCCAGAACAGCAGCTCATAAAAAAGTATTCCTCACTTGTCTCTGGATTTTTATTAGAAAGACAATATATTTTATGTGCAACATTTTCTGGCCATGCGGGGTAGCTCCTTTCTAATATTTTAAAGATTATATTTTAAGTTAATTTACAAACTACCTAGGTTTCCCTATGACTTTTTTCCTTTTCTTTCCACATGAAATCTAGGATTTGATTGCTTTGAATTATGAAAGATAATCTAATGTGACAGCTCCATGGGGCATGTGTGTCTCTGTGTGTAAATGTGTGTCTGTGTGTGTGTGGGTGTGTGTAGGTGTCTGTGTGTATTTATGTGTGCGTGTGCATGTATGTCTGTGTTTATCTATGTTCATGTGTCTGTGTGTGTATTTGTGTGTTTTTGTGTATGTGTGTGTGTCTGTCTTTGTGTATCTGTCTGTGAGTGCCAGTGAGTTTGTGGTTGTATGTGTGTCTTGTGTGCATGTGTGTTTGTTTATGTGTCTATGCATGTGTGTGTCTCTATGCCTGTGTCTCTATGTATGTGTGATCTGTACATGTCTGTATTTATATGTGTGTTTGTGTTTTTGTCTGTGTGTATGTGTGTCTGTGTGTATATGTGTGTATCTGTCTGTGTGTATATCTGTCGGTGTGTGTCTGTCTCTGTTAGTGAGTTTTTGTGTATGTGTGTGTGTCTCTGTGTGTCAGTGTGTGTTTGTCTCTGTGTCTATACATGCATGTGTTTTTATGTCTCTGTGTCTGTATCTCTGTGTGTATGTGTGTACATCTGTGTGATCTGTTTGTCTCTGTGTATATCAATGTGTTTCTGTGTGGTTATATATTTGTCTATGCATGTGTCTTTCTCTGTTTTTGTCTCTGTGTGTGTATGTCTGTGTGTCTGTCTCTGTGTGTATCTGTATGTGTATCTGTGTGTGTGTATCTGTGTGTTTGTCTGTGTGTATCTGTGTGAAAATGTGTATATCTGTGTGTATATCTACATGTGTGCATCTGTGTGTATCTTTGAAACTGTGTGTATCTATGTGTGTACACAAACAAGTGTATGCACAGATGCATTGTATTTATTGTCCTTTTTTGATTTTTAGACTTTAAACTATATTCCACATTTTTTCTTTTTATATGAACAAAAACATCATTTTTATCCTTTCAGTAAATATAAAGCACAAAGGCAAAAAACGTTTGAATCTAAAAAGTAACATTTTGGGGGAAAGTAATTATATCTTCAAATATCTAAAGTCCACTCGGTTCCAAAATAACATCTCCTAGTTTGATGTAAATCACAAGGCAGTATTATTTTTTTAATCCCCATGTTAGCTTAACACAGAGAAATGAGTTTGGGTTGTTTGTTTTCCAGTCTTTAACATAAGGCAGTTCTAAAACTGGACTAAAAGACTACTAAGACAGGACTAAGGGAATGTGAGACAGGGTAGATTCTCTCCACATTTTTGAACAGTTCTTTAGTAAGACAGTTTTACAGAGCTATAGCACTTGCTTTCCTCAATCTTCGTATCTCATGATTGGCAGTCACATTAGGATTGAGCTCTGCTCACTTAGCAAGGAAGCACAATTATCTGCAAGGCTAAAACAAGGGACAACATTCAGCTTTAAATTTCATAAAGTTTTACATACTCTCATTTTAAAATTCAAAATCAGATAAGTAGAATTATTTAGCCATAAGAGAAGCAGATCCCTGAACTTTTTATATTTAGTTATTGAGATTGGTTGGCAATGCTTTTGTCTCCCCTCTGTGGACAAAATATTCATGGTTCAAAAGAGTGTTAATTTCTTCTATTAGCCTGTATCTCCCTGCTTGTATATTTATTGTTGATCATCTATCTGTCTGTCTGTCTGTCTATCATCTATCTATTTTCTGCCACCTACCTACCTACTTAGCTCACTAGTTACTCATATATCTACAATATCATGGCTCTCAAGATTTTTTTTCTTTTTTCTTTGGATTTTCGAGACAGGGTTTCTCTGTAGTTTTTGATGCCTGTCCTGGAACTAGCTCTTGTAGACCAGGCTGGCCTCGAACTTACAGAGATCCGCCTGACTCTGCCTCCCAAATGCTGGGATTAAAGGCATGCGCCACCACTGTTTGGTGCTCTCAAGTTTTTAAGATATTTTCTGAGAACATAGGCGTTATTTTACAGATGTTTAGGGCATTTAGGTAATAAAGCTGAACTTACAGGTAAGTACATATTCATTCATTACTCAAAAAAAATACATTTAATCATAAAATGTATGAGGTGCATTTGTAACAAGATTCATTAAAAATTTTAAGACCATACCCAGGAGGACAAGGCCTACACAAAATGAACCCAGTAGTATTTTAGGAGGGTTTTCATTTCATAAAGCTTTGAATATTTTTTTATTACCCTACATGTCCTTTGTTTATATATTATGGTTTTGGATTTTGTTATTTTAGGAGGTTTCTGTGCTTTACATTGTGTGCTTTTTGCTCTACATGTGGTTTTTGTTCTTTTCTTGGGCTTTCTGTTTTTCTGTTCATTTCTTTACTTTGTCTCATAGTTTGTTTTTCTTTTATTGTGGTTATTATTTCCCCCTCTCTTTTTCTTCTGAATGTATGTTTGTTCCTAATGAGAGAGAACAAAAAAGAATGTAGATTTGAGAGGGGAGGGAGGTGGTGAAGTTATGTGACGAATTGGGGAAGTAGGAACTATTATAAAAATGTATTTTTTAATTAAAAAAGAAAAAATATAAAACATTTTCAGTTTTATTTTTCTGAAATAAGTGATTTTATTCCAATGAATTCAGGTTCCAAAAAAATGCTACCACAATAGGTGAGTAAAGTAGAATATTTCAATACTATATATTGATTCAGTATTATCACAAGATGAACTGATTCAACACTACCATATTTTAATTTAAAAGATTATTAATAAAAACACATTTAGATTCACGTCAAGTATTCAAAATAAGGTAAATTAAAAATGTTTGTTTTCTGAAAAATAGCACATTTTTTTTATAGGAGTAAACATAAGATTGCTTTAAAATTATCTGAAATCTATAATGTTATATTCATCTAAACTTATCTCAGGACTAGCTTGAACTTGTAGAGTATGAGGCTATGTGTTACTCATAAGTAGCTTAATGATAAAAGCAATGGACAAAAAAGAAGACAAATTATAACAAAGAGTCTTCTGGATGGCTTCCAACACACTCACATTCTGTCTCTACAAGTTGCAGGGCGATAAATTTGTGAAAGAAGTGTTAAGCAATTAGTTTCACGGAGGAAATAGAGCTAATGTTCTGAAGTCTAAGACACCAGTGAAGGATGACTGTAGTTCACAGAATGGCCATGAAGTTCACGAACTTACATAAATTCTGCTTCAAGTTCAGATATAGAATTAAAAGTGAAAGTATGATGGTTTGTTGATAATTTCCTTAAATATAGGAGCAATTTTATGAGCTTTTGTCACAATTCTGTACTTAATTATTGCCAACTAATGCTTAAGAAATATAAATTGAAATACATCATTGGCTAATGCAGGTTTATTACATGAATTGTTCAAAGTAATATGTGGAATAGGATTATGAAAAACATAAGTCTGAAAAATCAATAAAATTCTGAAAAAAGAAGAAAAGTAAATTTTCATTTTCTCCTTAAAAGATATAGAACAGGGTTAGTGATAAAAATGTATGTTTGGTGTCCGAAATAATTTAATAATGGGTAGATTCTAATGAACCAGTAGACATCAGTAATTTCTAAATTTTGAGGGAAAATGAATAATTGTATTTAATAAAGCATTGATTTTATTAATACTCAAAGTTGCAGGATCACTAACAGTGGCACCAGGATTTATCCCTACTGCTTGTCTTGCGGTTTGGAACTCATTTTTTTTGTATGTATACCTTGCTCAGCCTAGATACAGTAGGGAGGGCCTTGGTCCTTCCTCAAAGCAATGTGCCTTACACTCTCTGAGGAGTGATTGGGGAGTGGGTGGGAGAAAAGGTGGAGGGAATGGGAAGAAAGGAGATAGTAAGAACTGGAATTGGTATGTAAATTGAAAAAAATATATAGTTTTTTGTTTTTCAATAAAGTGAAAATAAAAAAATGAAACATAAAAAATAAAGAACAAATATAATTGACTTAACAGCTAACCTGCTTCTTTTTCCCTAATGATGTTGGCAAATTCATTCACACGTACAGTGTATTGTGGTCATATTCTGTCCTATGAATTTCTCTTGTAATATTCCCCCTCCTATTGACCTTCTTCATATCTTTTGTGCCTTTCATGAATGAATCTGTGTGTGTGTGTGTGTGTGTGTGTGTGTGTACATTACTGTCTTATGCAAGTGCTTACATCTCGTGTTTCATGACTTTACATTTCATGACTTTACTGGTCATGCATATACAGAATATCTTTTGGTTCTTGAAGAATGTTCTCTGAGCTGTAAAGCTGGTTATAGACATTCTTGTTAAGTGTGCCCATTTGACATTCATTCATTATTTTCATCTTGACCAGCTACAGCTTTGAGTATCTTATCAACTGTCATTTTGTCAAGACTGCAGGAAGTAGCTTCCCCAAGCAAGGATGAAAGCAGCATTAGTCTGTAGTTATAAATTCTTAAAAGGCAATCTGACTACTGATCCCTTTAGCAAATGTCAGAGCTCTCTTCTTCCAAATGTATTGATTTAAATACTTTCTTCCAGAAAACTGAATTTATATTGAAGAAGTATCTACTACAATTTGTTCACTCATTTTGTCAAATAAGAAAACACACATAAAATCATAGGGACATGTTCAGTAGACTGATACGTCTAATCAGCATTCATACATACCTACATAAGCATAGATACACAAACACACATACAAACATACATAGACATACATAAACATACATATATCATTAATAGGTGCAGGTGATATTGTTCATCAAGAATTTAAACAAAATTAACTTGGCAGAATATTTGTAAAATAGTGATAATAACAATAGGAACAAGGTAAAAGACTCTCATGTGTTTCTGTCAATTCAGTACCTTCTCGGCAGATTTTCAAATGCACATCAGCACAGACTATGATACTCTCATGGCAGCATATTAATGATAATAGTGATGTTTGGTATGTCTTCTTTAGAGAGACAACTTTTCTATACAAAAAGCACAAGGATTTTTTTCAAAGAAACTAAATATTTTCTGGTGTCGTGTTGTTCGTTTTATTGTCAGTTCGCAAGAGGCAGAAGTAGACTGATCTCCATAGGTTAGAGGCCAGCCTAGTCTACAAAGCAAGCTTCAAGCAGATCAGGGCTTCATAGGGAAACATTGTCTCAAAATAAATGAATAAATAAGTAAAAGAGAAAAACTAAAAGAAAGAAAGAAACAAAGTAGATGTTTAGAATGAAGTTTTTGGGATTATTACATGGTTACAACATTTGCTCCTTACCTTTCTTATCTCAAGCTCTCCCACACATTTCTCCTTGCTCACTTTCAAATCTATGACTTCTTTTTCATTAATTGCAACTAAGCCCATCTTTAAAAATGAAAGATAATATGTCATTAAGCATTACTTGAGTCTTTTCTCTTCTCAGTTTAATGTGTATTTTGATGCCTTTTTTGAGCAAATATTCTCCAGAGCATTATCTTCATATTTTAAGTCAGTTTTCATTTTAAATACAGCAGCACCTTCTAAAATACGTAATGTTTGACCATTTCGATCTCTAATACACTAAGTTTTTGTCGCTAGAAATTCAAAGATTCCACTTTGGTAACAGTTAAGAAAACAAGCAGGAAAAGAAACTTGCAGCATGAGATACAACAAAGAATGTTTTAACAGTGCCCGAATTTATCAAAAATCCAGTCCACTGAAGCAAAAAATGAAAGAAAAACTTTTGAGATTAACTTGTGCAGCAGTCTTATCTATGTAGGTGCCCAACTGAGCTGATGAGGGATAAACACTAAAATCTGCACACATTCAGATAAACTCCACAGGGAAGGAAGTGTGATAAAAGTGATGCCTCTATGCTGAAATTTTGATAGAAACATAAAATTGGGTCTACATGAATGTGATTAGCCAAAACATAAAAATGATTTATAATTCTATCATTCTCCCTTGTTTATTAGTAGAGACATTTAAAACTTAATCACTGCTAAGTAGTATAGTTATGTCTAATTTAGTAAAGAACATTCCATTTGTATTGAAAAGTTTCTTTATGAAAGCATGAGGTATAAAATATATGTACATAAGAAAAGGAAAAGGAAGCAAATTTGCATTAGAAATAGAAACTATCAAAGTTTTCCATTACTGTACATGAAGCAGTAATGTAGCTATGATTCTCCTACTTCAGTCTCTCATCAGGTACCATGCATACCTTAACATTGTTTCTTAAGATAGTATTGTTTCTTAAAACTACTAGTTCATAGTTGTTCCTTTCCAGGTGGAATGATAGTGATGGGATAATGCTTTGTCCTCCACTCCTCATTATTTCAGTCATTGCTACTTCTTATATGTATATTATATATGGCCATTAATACTCCTCATCTTTCCAGAAGTACTCCATTGGCACATTATACGCAGATAAATAATTCATTAATCTCTTCCTCTGGTAAGGCTTTATTGTTGTTCAAAATACATAGTGCCCTATGTATCTTAATGTCTACACACACTAAATACATATACTGTACATATTATAGTCATAAGCACTTATTCACTTAGAACATCAATTTTGAGCAAAAAGAACAAGTATAACCTTGCTTTACTTGCTTTTTTCCAAGATTGCATATTAATATCAAATATCTTAATGTGAATGAAATATTCCAGTTTTTCAAAACTCCCACACACTTTAAATATTTTACTATTTGAAAGTCCAAAGTCTCTTATTTAAAAGGCCAAGTTTTCATTTAGTTCTTGTAAAATAAAAAACAATCTATTTTCTTACTCCAGCACAGAAGAAACAGGGCACAGTCACAATAAAAAAATCAAAGCAAAATTGTACATCTATGGTATAAAACATTCAATGTTTGGTATCAACTGTGCTGATTTTTGAGAAAATAGCCCTAGAACATTTCATTTTAATGATTCTAATTTCTTCTTCTTCTTCTTCTTCTTCTTCTTCTTCTTCTTCTTCTTCTTCTTCTTCTTCTTCTTCTTCTTCTTCTTCTTCTTCCTCCTCCTCCTCCTCCTCCTCCTCCTCCTCCTCCTCGTCCTCCTCCTCGTCCTCCTCGTCCTCCTCGTCCTCCTCCTCCTCCTCCTCCTCCTCCTCCTCCTCCTCCTCCTCCTCTTCTTCCTCTTCTTCTTCTTCTTCTTCTTCTTCTTCTTCTTCTTCTTCTTCTTCTTCTTCTTCTTCTTCTTCTTCTTCTTCTTCTTCTTCTTCTTCTTCTTCTTCTTCTTCTCCCCCTCATCCTCCTTCTCTTTATTCTTCATTTTACAGTCACATAGTTATTAAACAGCAGTATTGAGAAACTTCAAGCAACAATGTATGTTATATAAGTTTCTTTTCTATTATGTCTTTAACCCACAGTTTTGTTTATTTTTATTTTTTATTCATTTTACATACCAACAACAGTTCCCTGAACCCACTCCTGCAACTTCCTCTTCCTTTGTAACCCCCACACCCTCAGCCTACCCCCCCCATCTGCTCCTCTGAAAGAGTAAGGTATCCCATAAAGAGTCATCAAAGCTTGGCACATTAAGTTTACGCAGGACCAAGACCTTCCCCTCTGTATCAAAGCCGAGCAAGACATCCTACAACAGGGAGTGGGCTCCAAAGAGCCAGCTTATGTATCAGTGATAGATCCTGGTCCCACTGCCATGGGCTCCCCAAACAGACCAAGCTACACAAACGTCACCCACATGCAGAGGGCCTAGTTCAGTCCCATGAAGGCTCCACAACTGTCAGTCTAGATATCTTGAGTTCCTTGTTGCTGTAGTTTTCCCCTTTATGATCTTGACCCTCTTTGTTCCTATAATCCCTGCTCCCTTTCTTTGGCTTGAATCCCAGATGGTGATTGACTGTGGATCTATGCATCTGCTTCTATTGGTTGCTGGATAAAGGCTCTGTGATGATAGTTGGGGTGTTCACCAATCTTATTACAGGGGAAGGTCAATTCAAGCACTGTTGCCAGGAGTCTTACCTGGGGTCATCCTTGTGGATTCCTGGGAATTTCCCTAGCACCAAATTTCTCCCTAACCTCATAATGGTTCTGTCTATCAAGATACCTACCATTGCTTTCCCACGCCATCCCTCCCTCAACTGACCATCCCATTCCCTCATGTTCCCATTTCCCAACCCCTCCAGTTTACCCCACTCCCACCCCCAGTTTACCCAGGAAATCTTATCCATTTCTTTTTTCCAGGACGATCCATTTAACCCTCTTAGGGTCTTCCCTGTTATCTAGCTTCTCTGGAGCTGTGGATTGTAGTTTGTTTATCCTTTGCTTTACATCTAGTATCCACATAGGAGTCAGTACACACCCTGTTGGTCTTTGTGAATATGGATTATCTCACTTAGAATGATTTTTTTCTAGTTCCATCCATTTGCCTGCAAATTTTATGATGCCATTGTTTTTTTTAACAGCTGAGAAATACACCATTGTGCAAATGTACTACATTTTTAATCCATTCTTTGGGAGAGGGGCATCTAGGTTGTTTCCAGGTTCTGGCTATTATGAGTAATGCTGCTAGCAATATAGTTGAGTATGTCCTTGAAGTATGGTTGAACATTCTTTGGCTATATACCCATGAGTGGTATTACTAGGTCTTGAGTTTGATTCCCATTTTTCTGTGAAGCTACCATACTGATTTCCAAAGAGGTTGTACAAGATTGCATTTCCACCAGCAGTGGAGAAGTGTCCTTTTACTCTACATTCTCTCCAACATAAGCTGTCATTTGTGTTTTTGATCTTAGCCATTCTGACAAGTGTAAGAACTGTTTTAATTTGTATTTCCCTGATACCTAAGGATGTTAAGTAATTCCTTAAATACATTTTGTCCATTCTTTTGTTGAGAATTCTGTTTAGATCTGTACCCTATTTTTAAATTAGATTATTTGGTATTTTGCTGTCTAATATCTATATGTTTTGGAGATCAGGTATGGGGTTGGTGAAGATCTTTTCCCATTCTGTAGACTGTAATTTTGTCTTGATTATTGTATATTTCTTCTTACATAAGCTTTTCAGTTTCAGGAGATCCCATTTATTAATTGTCAATCCCAGTGTCTGCTCTACTGGTATTATATTTAGGAAGGAGTCTCCTGTGCCAATGAATTCAAGGCTACTTCCCACTTTCTCTTCCATCAGGGTCAGCATAACTACATTTATGTTGCAGTCTTTGATCTACTTGGACTTGAGTTTTGTGCATAGTGTTAATTTATCCACATGGAAAGATCACACATTATTAATTATACCAACCTGAAAAAAGTAAGAGTATATACTGTATGTTTCTAATTACTAAAATGACAAAAGGTGGTTTGATTCCATGGTATAATGATAATTTAGTATTTAATGTGATGAAGACAACCCTCTGCAAGAAAGAGAGAATGCTGTTATCTTTCATAGTATTTTACGTAGTACTGCGGTGACACCATGTATGGTTTGAAACATTAAATATTGATATAAGACAAGTCTTCCTCTTAGTCTACTTTGTAAAATTTAAGTATGGCTTTGACATTATCCTCTAATATTTTTGGATGACCTGAATTATTGCTGTCCAAAGACCATATTCAGTCCCAACAATGCATATATTTAATATGATATTAAAACAATAACCAGACTCTAAATCATTAATACTTGTCCAGCATTGATTTATGTTTTAATACCAATATTTTCCTATCCTTATTCTAGTTGTATCACTTGATGACTGGAGTAAACTTGCATTTAGATAAAGTCAAATATATCCACAGTACTATTTCTTTAAATTTACAGCTTTGTGAGTATTAATAGATACAAATTCTAAAATATTTAGTTCATATTTTGAAATTTCCTTCTAATTTCTTTCCCTGTTTCCAGGATTCTACTTTATTTGAGACATGTTTGATACCCCTGGGTCTGAAAAAAGCCTCACATTGAAGCTGTTGCATGGATTTTAGCTGGAAAACAATTCCTGGGTTTTGGTATACAGTAGGGGTTCTCAGTGATGTCTGAGAAAAGCAACAACTAAAATGACTTAGGACCTCTGTGAAGGATTACATGAAAGCTTTTTGGTTTGTTTGTTTGTTTGTCTGTTGGTGAAATTTCTTGATGCTTATTGCTGGTTTTATTTGTTGCTTCCCCTGGTGGTTATCTCCTTAATTTCTTGTTTTGAAAAGTAAATTCAGCTTCATAGGGCTCTTCCTTATAACTCTGTGTCCATGGATGTGGACATAAGACCTTGACGTAAGCTTGCATTTTATTTCTCTTCTGTTTTATGATAACTTGTGTATTTTTGTGTATTATGTTTATGTATGTGTTTATAACTGTGCAGGTTCACTAATGGAAGCTGAAAGTCCTTGTCAGGTGTTTTCTGTATTGTTTGTCTCATTTTTTTTTTTTTTTTTTTTTTTTGTGACAGGGAATTTTACTAAACCTGTAAGTCACTAATTTGGTTATACTGGCTGCCCATCAAGCCCTTTGGTATCCTCCTGTCTCTGTCTCATATGCAATGGGATTATAGGCACACACCATCACTCAGGGTTTTTCAAATGGTGACTTGTAAATGGAGAATGCATTTGAGTTTCCCGGCCACCCAGACCCAAGTAATCACACAAAAACATTACTAATTAAACTCTGTTTGGTCAATGGCTTAGGTATATTCCTAGCAAGCTCTTACATCTTAAATGAAATAAATTTCTATTAACCTGTGTATTGCCACTAGACTGTAACTTACCAGTGCTGGGTTACTCCTTTGGCAGCCACATCGCATCTCTCTGACTCTGTCTTCTTTCCTCCTTGATATCTGCTTGGATTTCTTGCCTTGCTACATTCTGCCCTGCCGTAGGCCAAAGTAGTTTCAAAGTAGGTTATTTATTAGCCAATGGTAATAAAACATATTCACAGTATTCCGAGGGGAATCCCTCATGAGTGGCTAGAATAAAAGTCAAATCCTCAAGCTTATATGGCAGGAAATTTTTACTCGAGCAATCCCCCAAGCCCTAAGACTCTTAAACCTTACATATCACTTTCTGTAGATGTTTCAGCAAAGTTATGCAGCTTGTACTATATTCTGTGATATCAAAATTCAACAGTATCTTTTAATCATATATGATACTCTCTAAAACTGACAAAATATCTTTAAAATAAAATTGGTATCTGAGTTTAAGAATGCAGTACTTTAGTATAGGGAAAGCAAGGTATAGATTTCATAACAATTCCAAAGGAACACTCCAAATATCAGTAATAACAAGACTGGTACTAAAAGCTATCAAGGCAATGGAGCAGGGCTTCAGTGAGAGACAGTTGAGTTTGTCATGTAATCATGCAGACCTGAATTTAAAACCTAGAACCCATATAAACCAGTGGAGGTGGGTCTGACGGTAATCCTGGTACCCGAAATAGAAGATGTAAGGGAGAAATGAAGAATCACTCAGGGCTTAAGAATCATTTTTACAGGGCTAGAGAGATGGCTCAGAGGTTAAGAGCATTGCCTGCTATTCCAAAGGTCCTGAGTTCAATTCCCAGCAACCACATGGTGGCTCACAACCATCTGTAACGGGGTCTGGTGCCCTCTTCTGGCCTGCAGGCATACACACAGACAGAATATTGTATACATAATAAATAAATAAATAAATAATCATTTTTACTGTGAACAACAAAGATACCCAGTCTTAAACACGTGCTCCTGCTGGCACACAAGTGCTTACATTCACACATGAACACACACACACACATACCACAAAACACACACACACACCATTTACTCAGTGATAGCCTTTTTTTTTAAAAAAAGCTATCAATAACAGAACAAGGTAGGCCATTAAATAAACTATCCTTTAGAAAGGACTTTTGAAAAAAGGTGAGTTTAACAACGAACTCATAGGAGACAGGTTTCCTAGAATAATGTGTTGTCTTATGACAGATAAAATAAACCAGATTTCTTGTATCATTAGTACTTTTAAAAACACATATTACTGAATAAAATGAGTGCCTTTTGAGTCATATGTTTTAAATTTAATTTAATGTTCATTAAACTAGGCCCAATAAGTATATAACAATAAATTATCATCTAAATGTCATTTGAAAGTTAATTACGGGCTTTATTTAAAATTTAGACTGCAGTTTGGGAAACTTTGAGTTAAAGAGTAGCAATTTTTCTTCTTTAACAAGAGAGGTGACCTCAGCCTTCAGTAAGTGCTTGGAGGAAACATTTAGCACAGCAAAATTGCAAGAGCGTCCCAGGAGAAAATGAACTGCCATTGATACCAATGCCCTTTATAAAACAGGAACTTCAAAACACATTTGTACCTTAGTGCAAGAGTGGAGATAGAACTGATTAACTCCAAACTAATCAAAGACTTGGCCAAAGCACTCAGTGCAATAATCTCAAAGCCTTTCTAAACAAAAGTAATCACAAAGCTGTACCACACTAATGACTTTTATCATAAGAGCCTGAAATTTCTGTATACTTAGCTAAAGGTGTTATTTCAAGATATAAGTCTGTCCTTAGCTTCTATTGTACTATGTACTCGGTGTACGTAATGGTAATAATGCAGAGGTAAAAGACCTTTATTTTACAAAAAATTATCATTTACAAATCTCAGGGACTGCTAAATTGTTGTAAACATACCATAAAAGTGGACAAACGCACACACACACACACATGCATGAACATGCACACACACACACACACCTGCTCAAATTAAAGTAGAAAAACAATAGCAAAGTTCTATATACATATTTCTCATTTATTTACCACATATATCTGCACACTATACAATTCAGAAAAGTGCCTTAAATTTGCAATTTCAAGCATATTATCTTCAGATACAACTAGCAATATTTCAGCACAGATTTTGAATATCATCATTTTACTTAATAGTTATAATACAGTCAATCTATAGTAAGTAAATATAATCCATATAAGAACCTCAGAGAAAATGCATGCAATTGCAGCTTAGGCTATTCTTGACAAGAAATGTTTTGCTTGGTTTAAACTGATGAAATTGAGTGAATTGAGACCATTGTTATATTCTGTAGACTACATTAAAAGAAATAAAGGCAAAGTTAAGGACACATATTTTTATTCACTAAATTATTTTATGGTTTATGTTTCTATAACATATTTTAATTATTCCAATTCAAATTTTAAAAATATTTTATTTGATAATTTTTTCCATTTGTATTATGAATTTAGTCGTTTATACCCTATCTTCCTTTCCTCCCACAAGAACCTTTATTTTCCACAAATACCTTGTCTATTGTTATATTTTACTTTTGTGTCTTTTACACTGAATTTAATTAGAATTTATTAACTAAGCATGAATGAATGATTTTTTATGGTTGCAATAACACTCATCATGACTATGTCTTTGAGGAAAATGGCATCCTCCTTCAAAACCACTGCTGGCCAATGTCTTTCGCTATAGGTAAGAATCATATGACCCCTGCCTCATCCTTGGTGAAAAGTTGATGAGGCAATTTTATGAAGGCCTTATGTAGATAATCAAAATGGAAGTGTGTTCATGAGGACAATCCCTAAAACTTCTTGTTTACATTTCTCAGTGATCTTTTTTCTTTCTTTCTTTCTGCTCCCTCCTCTGTGATGTTTTCTGAGCCTCAGAATGGTGAAAGAGTTTCCTCCCAAGGGTTGAGCACAGCACCATCACTTATTCCTGGAACATTGTACAATTAGGACTTTATATAGTAACCTCCACCCACGGCAAAAAGAGCTGGCCACAGCACTAACCTATGAGGAAACGCTTGGGCCTTGAGAAGGCATTTCAATGTCATAATCATTTAACATACCAGTAGTGACAGGTTCCCCTCTCAGTCCATGCCTTCTAAAACTATTGGTATTGATCAAGAATACAGATGCACATATGAGTTCCTTTCTGATGAGCAGGCCTCAGATTCAATCAGAATATGTTTAGTTGCCTGCCCCTAAGAACCATACCACTATTGCACTAGAAGACACATCTTGATTAACCTATCCCTTAACAAACCCTAACCCTAACCATTATTGTGTTACTATTTTAGCTTCAGTGAATGACTGTAGTCCATTAACATTTTTTGAGAGGTAAGGCTATAACTTTTTGTAGTGGTAAACCCACTGATGAGTTACTCTTTCTTTAGTAAATAATCCCACACACATGCTAATGTAATTCACAATAATGAAGGATAAAATCATTAAACTTTATTATGTATTGTAAGAAACTATCAAAGAATAAGAAAGAAAAGATATCGATTGACAGGAAATTAACAGGGCTGGTGAAAATCAGAAGTATGCAATTTCTTAGAGGATGATTGCTATTGGTTAAAATAAAATTAAAACAAAAGAAAAAACAAAGAACCTCATAATCAGCAACGAGCTCCAATGTCCCTCATATAAAATACATTTGATATACACACTGATCACTTAAATATAATTCATGATTTTTCAAATCATTCCAATAATAGATTAGTTTGGACATAGCTAGGCCTTGGTGGTTGTTGGAAAATTGCCAGGATTTACTGCTAAGACCATCAAAAGTTCTATTTGCAATATGAATTAACCCAACAAACATTATTGTAACCATGTTAATGATAGCAACGTAAGGGATCATATATTTATACCATTTTATTGATACAAAATGTATGCAAGAGGGGCTGGAGAGATGGCTCAGCGGCTAAGAGCATTGCCTGCTCTTCCAAAGGTCCTGAGATCAATTCCCAGCAACCACATGGTGGCTCACAACCATCTGCAATGAGGTCTGGTGCCCTCTTCTGGCCTTCAGGCATACATGCAGAAAGAATATTGTATACATAATAAATAAATAAATATTTTTTAAAAAATGTATGCAAGATGTGCATTCATCTGTAGACACAGAAAGTAGATAGTGAACCTAGGCATAAGAAGCTTAGGAAATTTTGTGTGTGTGATTTAAGAGTAAAAAATTCTATTTACATGGTAATAAAATGCTTCATAACTAATTGTAGTGGTAACAGGCTTGCAGTTTAATATTCCCTTGTCATGGTCTAATTTCTTTAAATTCTCTTAAGTTATATCTAGCTACATTCTAAAATTTTGATATACAAAGCTACAAAATATTCAAGACATTTAAACCCTCCTTGATATTTATTTATTTTTATTTATTTAAAATTTCCACCACCACCCATCCTTCCAGTTCCCTCCCACTCCCTCCACTCCCTCTCCCCCTCGCTCTCCAGACATAAGACCTCCGTGATATTTAAAACTCATATTTGTCTTAGTGCCATAATGAAATCCTACAACTGCCGGAATCAGTCAGTGGGATGGAGTGATCACTGTGCTCAGAATATCTGTTTTCAACATTACCTACATTATTTACTTTGTAACGGGCTCATTTCTCATCACTTTTAATAGTACGATGGTGTTTGTTTTCAAGGAGTTATTATTATACTCAATAGATGTCCCAAAGAACAAAATAGTCTCTGGAACATAAAATATAAAAAGTAAGATTATTTGTGCTCTTTGGTAATTCTGCAAAATGAGCTAGTTAGCAGAAAGGAAAGCAGCAAGCACTCCTCTGGAGTGTGGAATATGCATATCTTCAAGTAGTTTTCTAAAGATTTGTAATGGGAATGACTCCCTGAAAATTAAGATGTACTACTGAATATTGAATATTACTGAAATGTATATTTAAAGGGAAAATTTATCCTATATGGATTTCATCTCAATAAAAGTGTTAAGAAAGTTAAAAATAAATACTTAAGACCTGTACACTGTATATAGGAAACATCTTTGCACATGTGAAATGAGAATAAAGAAGGATTATCTGCCTCAGCCTAGACTACATATTAGTTGCCTACTTAAGGACTAAAGCTTTTATATAGTAACAAGAAAATGAAGTTTCAGGGTTATAAATCAAAATCTACAGAAAAATTTGATACTTAGCAACTTTTTATATAATATTGATTGGAACATAAGATAAAATAATCAGAATTTCACAAAAGAGGAAGAGTGTAGTTACACTTGGGCTATTTTCCACATATATGAAAGCATAACAAATTTTCTGTTAGTCTTGTAGTCTGATATGTAAAAGAACCATACAATTGAACAGCATTAAAAGCATTTTTTAGGCTTTTATTTAATTGAGCTGCAGTTTCTCTTTTAGAGCATTTAAAAGTATAAATAAATGACTTTTTGCGATAAAAATTATCCTGGACTCTTGTTGTATGCTTGCATGTAAAAACATTGCTTCTCAAAGTCTTGAAATACTTAATGTGAATATATGCACAGCATCACTGTACACACACAGCCAAAGAAAGAAAACTTTTTTCATGACACATTCTCAGAAAGTTATATTTCATATTGATAAATTACAGCAAAAAATGTTTTCAAAATGATGTAAGGAAAACCTGAGGGCAAGTTTGTTGTGAGTAAAATGACAAGGGAGTAAAAATATGAAACAAAGTCTTAGACGGCAGTTGATACACTTCTGAAATCCAAATTCTGCTGGGGTACATACTGAATTTTTTACAGAATAAGTTGAAATTCAGAAGAATTTACTACTAAGAATTTTAATATCAACTAAAATGAAGCAGAAAAATTATTTGAACATAAAGTTGTTTTTCTGTTTATCATAGACTTCCTCTTCTAATAACCTGATTTAATTTTTAAAACATATTAAATACCCATCACCCATACCGAGGTGCATTTAGAAATTTTAATTGAAGTTTACACATGGGAAAATAGCTGTTCCCATATTTTCAAAGCATCATGTGAAGTTATTGAATCTGAAATTGGAGAATTATATTGCTTGATGCAAACTGAAAAAATCCTAAGACTAGAATAAAAAGCCATTTTATATGAAAACTATTTCTAACCATAGGCCACCTTGCACAGGGAATGAAATAATAAACTATCACTTGATAGAAACATGTCTGCCTAAAATATATTTGATGCTATTTCTTTAAAAAATTAAATTTAGTACTTAGACAAATATATGTGATGGAAAAAGCTTTGGGTTCCATTATAGTCCTCTAATTCTTTTCTAGCAAATATTCTGCCACTGCACTATAGTTGAATCTTTCCATTTTCTAAGCTTATGTATATGGAGTAAAAAATTAGCATTTTCTCCAGTATATTTAATTGTTCAAAGTATCCTTATTTGTTTTGTGTATCATGCATACAATATATTTTGTCAATATTCACCATTCCTCCAACTTCTCCAAGACCAGCCACCCCACTTTCATACTCAACCAATTTTGCTTCTAATTTTCTGTAAATTTCTGGAATCCAAATTGTGCTACTCCTAAGCTAGTTGTCAGACTCCCATACGCCCTTCCCCCACCCATAATCTGCAATCTGTTAGGATGGAGCTTGTGCCAGTCTTTTGCCTGCTTTTATAATCATTGTGAGTTCTATGTGTAAGTATCATACTGTGTATTGAAAGCATGCCAGCCCTCATAGTCATTTCAACACCTTCTACAAACTTTCTGCTTCCTCTTCCAACATGATCCCTGGACCTTGGAAGGAGGGAGTGACCTATAGATGTCCCACTTAGAGCTAAATATTATACTGCCTGTTGTTCTCTCCATGTTGACTTGCTGGGGAATCTTTGTATTAATGACTACCCACTGTAAAAATAAGCTACACTGAAAGTTATGAAAAGCACTGGTCTATTGGTATAAAGATGTTAGAAGTCAGTTTAATATTTGTATCCATTTAGCAGACTAATAGTAGTAGGCTCTCTTCCAAGTCCTCTGAACTGTCTATAAGATGGAGGAACCTCTGCCCTGCCTTGCCTTGTCAAGGATAGAGACAAAAGGAACATCTATCAGCATAATAAATGAGCAGAGTTTGTTGATTGTTGTTAGTTTTTATTGATGATTCTTGAGACAAGCTTCCTCTACTTTGATTTGCTGGTCTGGGCTTATTTACTACGTGTGTTTTCTTAAGTATAGTCAACTTCTTTTAAGTTGGAATTTTTATATGATTTTGTTGAAAATATTTTCTGTGGCTTTCATCTGGATTTCTTTTTCTTCCTCTATTCCTATTATTCTTAGATTTGGTCTTTTAATGGTGTTTCAGATTTCCTGAAATGTTTTGCATGAGGAGTGTTTTACAGTAAACATTTTGCTTGACAGAGTTATTCATTTCTTTTATCATGTCCTTAATGCCTGAGATTCTCTCTTCCATTTCTTGTATTCTGTTGGTGAGACTTTCCTGTGAATTTCCTATTCAGATGCCTATATTTTTCATTTCCATTTCATTTTCTTATATTTATACTTCCTCCAGTTTGGGTTATCTTTATTTTCTATCCACTTTCAGGTCTTGAACTCATTTATTCATTGCCTCTCACTGTGTGCTTAGTCTATCTCTTTACCTAGATTTCTTTAAAGGACTGATTCATTTCTGCTTTAAGGAACTCTACCATATTGACAGAGGCTACTTAAAAAAATCTTTGTTTTGTGCTTTATCTGCTTTCAATTTTCAGCGTCTGCTGTGGTAGAATTGTTGAGCTCTAGTGGAGACACACTGTCTTACTCGTTTTTGAATTTTGCTTTTATGCTGGTGTCTATATATTTGGCTTTAGAGAGATTGCAATTCAAGGTACTTGTTGGATGACTGTTTTATTCCTTGATTTCTGTTGCCCACTCTGATTCACAGGAGAGTGTGGCAGCTATGTGCTACTAGGCAGGGAGCTCCTCTGGGATTCTAATGGGTGTTCTGGGTGAAGTGTGTTTCTGGGTATTGGGACCTGACACTTGGGAATGGGTGCAGGCTGGAGGGGGGTAGTGGGTCCACAGAAGGAAGGAAATTGGGTATTGTACCAGGATCTCTATAGTTCCTCGATATAGTGGTAGGGAGTGAAGAGAAGCCACAATAGATCGTTTGCTATAAAACTGAGAATGACAGTAGGGCCTTGTTTGAGAAGAGAGAGAGGTGAGGTTCTGAAGTTTAACTGCCTGCTTTGCTGGCTTGCTTGCCTTTGTCAGAATTCATTGATGGCTTCACAGAGAAAGCCTGCTAGAGTTGGGGTCTCAATAACAGGATGAGTCTAGAGGAAGGTTGGAAAATATCTGCATGATTTCATGGAGATGGTATGACGGATGGCAAACAGGTGGTCAACTGAAGAGACGGGGTGAAACAAGAGAACTGAATTTGGAGGAAAAAAGAAAAAGGTAAAAAATTAAGTTAGCCTGTTTCCTTGGACCAAAGAATCTTAAAATACATCTCTAATTATCTTGCGGGAGTTTGTTTGTTTGTTTGATTGTTTGTTGACACAAGGTTTCTCTGTGTAACAGCCTTAGCTGTTCTGGAACTAGTTTGGTAGACCAGGCTGTTTTTGAACTCACAGAGATACCCCTGCATCTACCTTCAGAGTGCTGGGATTAAGGTCACGTGCCACAGTCACCTGGCAATTATCTTTATAGCATCAATGCCCTCTTTCTTTCTGTCAACCCATTTGTGTGTGACATGATTCTCAAGTCCTGACTTCTGTATAGAGATTACACCTTCAGATCACTCTCCAGAAGATGTTGCTGTAATTATGTTTGGTGAGTATTAGCAGAATCTTGGTATAAGGACAATGGGAAGATATTTTGACATTATAAAATAATGAAATAAAACTGCCACAATTGCCACATCACCTATAATCAACGAAATTTTAACTATCAGTTGCAGTGTTAAAATAGCAGTGCCAAAGGAGAAAGAATTAGGTAACTTAAGAATCACATGTACCTAAGGATTTCCTATAAGACGTGGTAATACATTTCATATTAAACTGTGCACATATATATTTTATGTATATTATCAGTCCTCTCTTCTTTCGCTCAATTACTTTCCTTTCATCTAATAAATGTATAAATGTTTTTATAGCATTTTACTATTCTTACCTACATTTTATATATCATGATAGTACAGTCAACAAAGTTTAAGCTAACAGTCTAATTTTAGGTAACTCAAACCCAAGCCCTTCATTCTCAAATTAATAATTTTCTTTTCAGGTCGAAATAGTCTCAGTCAGCACACTATCTCAATTAATGCACAATTGCCAATGACAGAAAAGCGGTGTGACTAATATATTCCTAAATATCGAAACTCGATCATGTGCTAAAATAATGTTAAAACTTAAAAAAAAACCTAATTCTCAGAGTACACTGTAACTATTATTCTAAACTAGCATAATTTTCACAACACACTTTTAATTTGCTTTTCTCTGATGGATTAGAAAGTTGATTACTTTGTTGTTCTTCCTAGCCATTTGTATTTCTTGTCTTGAGAATTTCTCATTGGGTTACACACCCCATATTTCAATTAAATAATTTAGGTTCTTTCCAAATTAGTTTCTTTATTTTGAGAATTTTACTCATGTGTATAGTGTATATATTTGCATCTAACTCAGCTTCTGTTGTCAACTCTGCCCAAATTCAACTCCCCAAAGTACAAATAGTTTATTTATAATACAGAATTGTAAATGAACACCTTTAAAACACTTATCAACAGTTAGACACTAACTAAATGTTTGTAAGTGATACGCCATTTATTATTTATGATAGTAAGAGCTTCATGATAAATCAATTAAATATATTAGCATTGGCAGGATGCAGATAAAGGATAATATGGGAAGGGACACTCAGAATATGTGTGCAATATAGTATTAATTTAAATATAAAGTTATATGTGATATAACACTCACCACCTATAGGGAAAGAAATGGTACCTTATGGCACAGTGAAAAGAAATGTTATAAATTTTAAGTATATAAGTGAAAAAAGAAAATGAATGTCTTTATATTTTGGAGAATAAAAATGTTAATAAAAGTAAATTTAGAATGAAAGACTTATTAGAATTAAAAAACTAAAAAATGATCAACAAGATATATGCAGAAAGACATTCTAGACATATCTTATTATCAAGTGCTCATAAATCAAATACTAAGAGGACGATCAGGCTGCTTAGTGGAACTGCATGCCAGACTGATTATAAATTTGGGATATATGTCAAATAAAAAAGAAAAGAAAGACAATTTTACACATAGTTAACTGCATCAAAAGGTCTGCTTCTGAGAAATGATATTAACTCCAGAGCAGTGCTTATCACACTGAAAATGAATCACCCAGAAAGCAAAGGGTTTCTATTAGACTGTTGCTGGCACTCAACTTCCAAGTAAGAGGCAGAAATTGCATTTGCAGTATTCCCCAGAGCGTTTCTTGCTTCTATCACTTTGGTCTTGGCTGCACTGACAGTGCAGCCTTGCACAGTCCTTTACTTTATGAAAAGCTCGAAGAGGGTAATTGAGTACAAGGAAAGAAAAGAATTCACTTCAAGGTTATGTTCAAACTATTTAGCATTGAATTCCACCAATAAGAAATCTGCTGGTTTGAAGCAAAGTTGAGCTAAGCAAAATAAATGAGCTCTCTGAGGCAGATGGTGGAAGTCTGCATTGTTACACGAATTTCAAGAAAGAATGGTAGGTACATGCTCACCAGTAACAAGAATTGATCAATTTAGGCTAAATGACATTCAGTAAAAGTACTAAAGACAGAAAGAGGAATCAAGGAAAGTATATACAGAATTCTCAAAAATAAAAAAATCAGTTAATTTTATTTGGCATTTTTCACATGCATGAGTGAAGATCAGGAAGCTATTTATTCTACATTCTATATAATAAACAGAAGTTCAGTGCAATGAGCAATAATCCAGATGTAGCTAATTACTACCCTACTGCAAATGTACTACTATTGTAGATGAAAGTACCAGCTGTTATCAGAAAGATATAGTATGTGAAAGTTAAGGGAAACAATACTAATAATAGTTATTTGAGGGCATGAAATGTCTAAGCTTTTGATAATACTTAAAAAATGAAATTTTTATATGAGCTAAATTATTTCCCAACTATTAAACAAAGCACTTAATTCCATTAATTAATATTATTTCCATTACATAAAAATCAAAGCTTAAAGAATTTAGTGAATACTAAAATGTAAATTTTGATCAGTTTGTAATTGTCGCAATGCACAATATTATGATTTTGATACATAAATAAACCTAAATACACCGGTACTCAAAGTTTTATAAATTTTGGAAGTTATTATCTAACTAAAATTCAGTATAATTTTATTTATAGAGAAATCAGTAAATGCCAATACTAGCTATGCAAATTGGAGAGCTTTGCAAGAAACAGATACAGAATGACAACTGTGAGATAATTTCAAAGATTTCCTATCATAAGGATGACCTGGCTACTGCTGTTACTAAACTGAGCAAATTGAAATAGTAGTGCTAAAAGGAGTAGTGTTTCTGCTGCCTACAAATAATTTGATTTAAAACTATAATGAACTTATTTATGTTTATTTCACATAGAATTGAAATGAAGGAATTATAACGGATCATACTTGCAAGTTTGCTAAATCCTCAAATGTTAATGGGGTCTCACAGTTCCTGTGTGGCAAATATCTGTGCATGTATGTGGACACATTTTTGTGTGTGATACATAGGAATTCCACACCTTTGTCAAAGGAAAACATCAAGAAGTCCTTACCTTCCCTATTATTTTACATAGGAATCTATTTGAAGCCGTTCCAAGGCATATTTCAGTCTCGTTGAACCATGTCTCCAAGCGTTCTCTACTTTTTTGCAGTCTCACTGTAGAATTTAAATGCTGCCCACATTTCCTCTTTGTTGAGATTTTAAGTAATTCTGGAATTCAAACTCAGTTTCTCATACTTGTGTTGCAAGTGAATTTATCCGCTAATCAATCTTCTCAGCCCACAGTCATATTTTAACTGATATATCTCCAGGGATATATACCAGATCTGCATGTTCCCACCATGTGTATTAGGTATATTGTGCCATTATGAAAAATCAAAACCATTTATAAAGTTCCAATAGTCTATAGTTTGAGCGTTTAAATAGTTTCAGGTGAAACAAATTCTGTCACATGGAAGATATTTTAACTACATTTAATTTAGAATAATATTGGGGTGATAATACAGGACTAAAATATACTTTATCAAGTCAGTCTATTTTAGGTTAGTAAAAAAGTTTCAAAAATGCAGAATGTTAATCTCTATATCTATAGATAACTAAATGAATTAAATATAAGAATACAACTCAAAATTATTCTTTACTTTGTTGGATATTTGTTTTATATTGATGAAAGACATTATTTAGAATACCTGATCTGTTTGATAATGTTTGAAGGAACTCAAACATAATTAGAACTTATCATGATGTCAATGAAGCACTTATCTTTTTTGCAAAACGATTGCAAAATCTATGACAGATTTGTAGAAATATTGTTTTAAGGTTAGAGTTATTTTGTGAAAAAAAGTATATGAAAAAAGAAAATATTGTTCCCTTTTCAGATTCATGAGCTGAGTGCATTGGTCATGAAACTGTATTTTCCCCACATGAAAGAAAAAGTATCAGCTTTAACAATGCATAACATATTCTTAAGAAAAACAATATCCACACTTTGATGACACTCTCAGGTTATCATTGACAAACATCATTGATGTTTGTCCTCTGTTATATATGGTGACTAAAGGAAAAGATTAGGTGTCAAATGGTGATTGTTTTTTTTTAATTCATGAGTCTGTTTGTACATAATTCATCATATCTGTGCTTGTGCTTAATAGAAAATATTTCACAATGATAACAAAAATGATAATTAAAGCTTCTTTAATTTCCAACAAAAATTGCCTTATCAGTATGGCATCGGCAATCCATAACAGTACCTCTTAAATCTGAGAAATGAATGCAGTTTGTAATAGAAAGTAATTTAGTAATGCATTTGACACTTCCTTTGGAGTATTAACCAAGTATATTTTACCATCTGCAATTATAGTTCTTTTTAATAGTAAAAAGGAAAACACATGCCATAATGTACCTAGAATTGTAGTATATTATATGATAATTGCACAGGTACACAGTCCATCACTATAACTATAGAATGGGATATAGCAACACTCCTAAACATCTGCATAACTCTGAAGCTTTCTGCCTCTGCTTTCCTTTGGAAAATCTGTACTGTATATTTTACATAGAACAAAAACAATTGTACAAAAATGTCTAGAGATTTCTCAAGCCACACAATAATACTCACTGTGTAAGATTTATTTAATTTTGAAATCAAATTACTATATTTTGATAAAACAGTTTTATAATTGTGTGCAACCATAAAGAATAGCTCTTAATTCCCACGTGGGCCTCTAGTTCCTTATTTACTAATTTGTTACTTGTGTATGGAGTGAGTTTATCACAAAATGTGTCATTCCAAGAGGAAATGTTATCAGTGTTGTAGAGGACCAACATGGAAAAGCAAAATAATTGTGGGTTTTCAAGAAGTCCTGTCTTCCATTTACTGGCATCTCCTACTTCTGAAAAGGCATTCATATAACAGATAGGTTTGTATGTTCTACATGCAAGGATGGTGTCCAGAAATGAAATGACTACAATTTTAATCGTTCAGGGTAACAAAGAGCCGGTATCCTGAAGGGTATACTGGTGACTTTCTTTAATATCATACAAATGAAACTTGTTTTACTCTATGATATTAAAAATATGTTCCTGGTTTTTTATTTTATGGAACATTGAATTCCTAATATACTGCTCATGTTTCTTTCCAGAAAAGGCACATTGTGTCAAGTGTTATAAATAGAGTGTTATTAAAAGAAGCCAAGTCTACTATGTCATAATAGCCTTTGCGCGCCTGCTGAACTAGTCAGTGTTTTGAACAGGATAGGGAAGCTGTGTTCAGACTGTCAGGGCTACAGAGGATATTGTTAGGCAATTAAGTGTGGGGTAGGAAAATTTTATTTTTATTTAGAGAGTTCAATTCTGTTTGATTTTTTTTTTAAAAGACAATTATTTTACCCTGATTGGTAATCAGAAAGTAATTAGAAAAATCCTTCCTTGCCATGTACAAAAGCTCACGAAACATTGTAAATGCTGGTGAGTGTCTATAAACATTTTGGGAAGAGGAGTGTTTCTATGTTTATAATTATAAAGGAAGATATCTTATTACATGCTACAGAGATTTTGAATAATTAACTGTAATCGGATCTGAGACGTTAATAATTGGTGTCAGGAGCTAATGCAGTCCACATTGAGACTGACCACTCAGCCATTGAAAGATGCATTCCACAAAATGGTCTTTCTCATTTTACAACTGAAATTAAGCACATTTTATCATGTAGGATATACTGGGCTCATATCGTGTATAAAAACATATGTTAAATCCCAAGTACCACAAAAATTGCAAATATTTTAGTAATAATATGATAGTCATTTCTAAATGCACTACTATAATTATATCATCATTATATTTCTATTACAAGAAGTTTTGGTATATATAGTGATTTCTGATACTTTATCATGATGAGACAACTAATAAAAAAGTTATGTTGTGGTAGGAAAAGCTCATACATTACCATTACCCTGAACTAAGTATATTAAAGTAGTTATGGCCAAATAATTTAGGTTCTCAAAGCTATGCGTGTGCATTTAGGGAAATTCCAGGTACTGTGTGCACTACCCTCATAAGAAAGGCTCTCCGTTTGCAGCTACTCACACTGTTAAAACTAATTAATTTCATCCCTGTCTTTAGGAGCCTTTACATTCTATCTTAATTGTTTTCTCCAAAGGTTTAGTATGGAACTCATGCTCATCTCATGTAAGTTGCAACACCTGGTAAAACCAAGTTTCAGTAGAAGCTGCAGAATTAAACCCTTAGTTCCTTTGCTGTGACTTTACTTCTATCTCAGGTCCAGGAGTATTCAACAGATGTTGTCTCTAGTGACTGGATCAACCTTTTGTGTTTCCAAAAACTTTGTGATATTCAGTTCCAAAGATGGTGACTTTGGATCAAATAGAACTTTCTTCCAATGCTGGAGTCTAAGATCACCAAGGCCAGCTGGACTGTGACTGAAAAAGCATGGGATAAACCCGGACTCTCTGAACATGGCGGACAATGAGAACTGACAAGAGGCCAAGGACAATGGCATGGGGTTTTGATCCTACTTCATGTTCTGGCTTTGTGGGAGCCTAGACAGTTTGGATGTTCACCTTCCAAGACCTGGATGGAGGGGGGAGGACCTTGGACTTTCCACAGGGCAGGGAACCCTGACTGCTCCTGGGACTGGAGAGAGATGAGAAGAGGAGTGGGGAGAGGGGGAGAGGGGCGGGAGGAGGGGGAGGGAAATGGGAGGCGGGGAGGAGGCAGAAAAAATTTTTTTTTTCAATAAAAAAAAAAAGAAGAAGAAATGGCCATATCTGCTTAGACTCATAGCTTGAGTCTGCTTATTTAATAGAGCATCATAGAGAAGCTTTTCTTACAATTATATCTACATTGTAGTATACAAATTTAATTCAGCTAGTTCCTCATTTTTCTTTTCTTCTTCGTTGAATGACGAATAGAAAAAACTGACATTTTCATATCTGAATATTCTTACTTTAAAAGATTCTTTTTTTCTGTATTACAGATTTTTCAGGATGAGATGTTTTCTCATTCTTTATTGTAATAAAGATATTCCAAATACAATAATTGATGTTATTTATTGTATCCATGAATAATAACTAGAAGAAGAAGATACCAGTTATTGATTAAAGTCAGATTGATTTCTTGATTTTAATTATAACTGAGTATATTCTACCAAAGATAGAGTACTTAAACTAAAATAAATAAAAATAAAATTTTCAAACTGACTGTTCAATTTTATTTAAACAGAAGTTAGGTTTTTACTTTGTTCTTATGTAGATGTATAATAAATCCCACTTTTATTTCAGTACCAAATATTTTTGTTTTGAGTTTTTTGTCATCAGACTATTTCTTCAAATGATTATTATATGACTGTCAATGTTAAAACTAAATTTCTGACTCTCCAATTTCAAGTTTTGATAACATATATGTCTTATCAATATCAGAATTTTTCTTTACTTTAGTAATGTTTTGGCTTGCAGGAAAAATTGAACAACACATATTAAACATAATAATTATCTAATAAAGGGCTTAATTCAACTAGAAGCATGCACACAATCCTGTAACTATCATTTTAGTGTGCGTTTATATATGAGCATCACCTCTTTCAATATTTTTAATTGACTCATAAATTTGTTCTGTTTAATTATGTTGGAGGTTATGGTTTATGACCTCTTTTCTATAATAGGTATCTCCCAACATCAATTTACATCTTAAGTTCTGTCTTCATATATAACTCTTTGCCTTTTGCAAAAAATAATTGAGCTCACCTTTTTAGTGATTTAGATGAGTAAATTAATATTAGTCATGGAGAAAATATTTCATTGTTTAGGACAGTTAGCAAAATATACTTATTAGGCATTATTAATGTTAAAAAGGATGACATTAAAACTTAGTATGACATGTAACACACACTGTAGATTTGTATCTTTTAGTTTTCATCATGTAATAAACAGAAATTTTCACTTCTGTGAATATGTTAAACAAGGGAAGATACATTCTTGGATTTGGCAGAATAATGAAGTCACAGGGCAACACACGCCTAAAACCAGGGAGAGGTAATAAAGAGTGAAATCCAGAATATTAATTCTTGGTAACTATTAATTTGAACAGAACCACAAAGAGTGCTTCATTGACAAAAGCAAGAAAAAGGAAACCTCAGTAACTTGCTGGGCTTGAACTTTGAGCAAGTGCGACTGTGAAGCATGCTAGATAAGCAGCTTAAGCACTTGCACTAATCGGTTTCAGCTTCAGGTAGTCAGTATATTCACTGGTAAGAGCTAAGATGTCTTGTGTACTGACAGGAAAGAAAAATGTAGCCGCTGTGAATGCTGTAGCCCTGCTCATAACAAAAGCCTGAGTCACCAGAGGCACACCCAAACCTTGACTTACCTCCAAATTGCGCATTTCCTTCTTCTATTTCCTGCCATGTTTATTTACCATCTCAAAACCAAAATCAAACAAGGAATAACTAAGAAGCATTTTCAGAGGCCAGTGCAAAACAAAGATTTGTTTATAAAATCACATCATTTCCTCTGCTGTACAATTTACATGTGCAAAGGTCTTGAGAGTAATAGTAAGTTACGACTGAACAATCAGGTTGACAGAATTATTCTGTAAATGGTACTTACAGAAGTCCAAATTTGATAAGGAAACAACCTCCACATGAAATTTATAGAATAGCCAACATTGAACTCATTCTAATTCCTACATAGATTAGCATAAACAAACATTATTTTATCCTCTTCATCCACAGAGAATGATTGTAAGAGAATCTACATGTGGTACAGTACCTTGTAAGAGAAGCCCAAATACACATATTTTAGGTGTTTCTTCTCTGTTTTCACTTTAGTTTGTAGAGTCAGAATTACTATGCAGTCCTGGCTGACCTGGAACTCACTATGTAGAACAGACTGAAATCTTGAATGCTAAAAATGAAGATGTACGCATCATGTCAAACCATATACCATATATAGTAGAATTAATCATGTAAATCTATAACAAAAAGAGTTATACCAAGAGCAAAAAATGGTGGCATGTGTGTGCAATCCTTCACTAAATATGCTAAGAAAAAAGACTTGCTAGTTCAAGGCCAGCCTTATATACCTAGGAAAAACTTGTCTCAAAAATATAAAATGCAAAAATCAAAAAAAAAAGGATCTGGTAAATGAAAATTCCAGTTATACCACCATATGACCTTTTTATTATTTAAATAATTACTTAGGTTGATACACAAAAAATAAATGTGCAAGTTTATAAAGTAATGAGGCATTTACACATGCATTTATGTCATCATATTTCAATGAGGTCTAACATCTATTGAATTAAATATTTATCATTTCTTTATGTTGGAAACATTCAAAATCATTTCTTCCCACTTTTATAATATATAGCACATTACTATCATTACAGATATCCAACATTTTGGAAATGGCAAAAGCAAACTAAACCATAGAAAACAAAAACTGATTAAAATTCAAAAGTATTCAAAATTCAGAAGATAGATTTTTTTCCCAAAATAGAAATGTTTCTACAATGTACAAATAAATAGAGCCAAAGAAAATATGAAAGAACGTATCTCCAGGAAGGATGAGAGCAGTGGATATGGCCAGAAGGACAAAAGCTTCAGGGTAGTAGAGAGTCCATGGTGGAATCTCTTGTGCTTGTGTCATGTTTCTTTATGATCAGACTAGTAGCCCAAAGGAAACTTCCTCGACTAATTGCCATGAACCATGTTTAATTTAATAAAGTCACAGCTGCATTGCTTTCTAATGGGGATCTCTCTTGAGTCTGCACTGCTAGAGGGTGTTAATATCCATAAACCATAGCATTCTCTGGCCTGAACATGAACTTCAAGAAAGTAGAAAATGAATAGAGTCTTGAGTTTAGGGAGTAGATACTGTGAGTTTGAGTTTGAATGAATATCTAGAAGCTCTCTGAGATACATTCCTTCTTTGTCTCATGAGAAACATAGTTTAGACTTTGAAACAGAATAAAATATTAGTATTATACAGTATAATATTCAGTGATTTCCAAATATTTCATCAGAATATATGATTAAATTTTCACATATTTTCACTCCCCAGGTGATATTCCTGACTCAGACTCCCAAGTGCAGAGATTGCAGAGATGTCCTTATTAAATAATTCTTTACGAAGTACAAAATTATAACATATGAAGAGATACAAATCAATATCTATAAAAGTTTTCACTTATTTATACCTGCTCATTTTGTGTCATTGATAATTTATTATGAGGATTGAGAAATAGGTGATGTGAGAGTTCCCTCTGTGTGCTATGATTACCATTAATGAATAAAGAAACTGTCTTGGCCTGTTGATACTGCAGAACTTATGTGGGGAGGACTGGACTGAATGCTGGGTGAAACTGAATGTTGGGTGAAAGAAGGCTGGTGTCAGAGAAATGCCATGGAGCTGCCAGAGACAGATGCTGTAAATTTTACTGGTAAGCCACAGAAATGTGGCAATATATAGATTAATAGAAATGGGTTAAATTATATAAGAATTAGCCAATAAGAAGCTAGAGCTAATGGGCCAAACAGTAATTTAACTAACACAGTTCCTGTATGGTTATTTTGGGTCTAAGCTAGCTGGGCAGCCTAGAAAAACAAGCAGCCCTCCTTGCAACAGTTTGCACCCAACATGAAAATGTGTGGTATGACATAGCCAGCAAAATGGTCTCAAAAGATGGCAAGACTTAAGGCTGAAAGTTTTTTCTTGGTGTAATTACTTCTTTTGTACATTTCTTTGGTAAAAATTATCAGAGAAATTTAAATAGCAGTTAGTTTTAAAAATATAGACTTAGAGAAAATTGAGAGAAGTTTTGCATTCGTTGTGGTCATTATAGTATCATCATATCTAGTAAAAAGCCTAAATCTTTCAAAATTTATAAGATTCAGATCTAGTTGTTGTTCACTACATGCCTTTGTTTCAGTAGAGAATAAACAAGAATGGTTATCATAGCATGGGACAACTGAAAGAGGAAGTAGGGGGAGAAAACTAGCATGGGAGGACTAGCTGAAAGTGGTTGTAGGTTTCTATATGAAGGTGAACTGCAGTGAAATGCATGTATTAAGTGAGTGGTGGATAGAGAAGAGTAGGATTGAATGCATGATAAAATTTGTGAATTATAATGGTCAAGGATGGCCATGTAATCTTTTCCTGCTAATAATGAATAAAGAGAGTAAACAAAAGCTTAGCAAATCCTAAAGCCTGTTTTGCTGATTTCCATAACTTTAAAATCTATGGAATACACTGATGATTCTCAGTTAGTTATGCATAAGAGGAACAGGCATATAGCACTTTTGAAAAATAGAAAATTATTTCTAACTGTTGTATGGTGAAAGAGAAATTCAGTTAAAAATGACATAATTAATCTTTTGGTTATCTTTCTTTGTACATACAGGACAGTATTACTAAATAGTGTAGTAATTCGGGGGCATAAAAACATCAAAAGGTGTCATTTGGGGACATATGTATGCATTTTATGATTTGTAGCTTTCGTTAGAGACTCCACTGCATTTGTTCACAGCTGAGAGGAGATATAATGTATATTTTCAAGTGTTCACAGAACTGTGTCTAGATTACCAAGATATTTGAGTAAGTAAAAGAGCTGTGCTCTCAGTATGGGTCAATAATGTCCAGGAGCTGAGATTCTGAAGAACATAGACATAAAGAGGTGATATATTATCTGTGTTGAAACTAATTGAATTGCACACGTTTTTTTTTTTTTTTTTTTTTTTTTTTTCCTCTGTGTGATCCAGGCACTTAGCTCTTTCCACAAGAATGGGAATCTATGCCATTCCTTCTCTGGTTCTCAGGCCTGTAAACCATGCCTGTAGTTTTCAAAAGTAAATTCATGTAAATCTATAGCTTCCGAGTTATATAAACCAAAGTATAATAAATGTGTGCATAAATATGTATATAAGATATGTATATATATATTGCATTCCTTCTGCTTTTTTCAATGAGACTTCACTAGTTTTCTCAAAATAAAATTCTGACCTCAGCATAATCAGAACTTTTCAATTTACTATTAATAATAGAAAATTTGTCATATTTTATTTTACTTATCTACACTATTTGAGCATTTCATTTAGAAGTTCAATTATTCCAATAACTGTGCTATCATATGTAGTAAGGAGGTCAATGGTTTGTTCCAGTTGCTCAGAACAAAATAATCACACAGAAACTGTATTAATTAAATTACTGTTTCACCCATTAGCTCTATTGTCTTTTTGACTAACTTTTACATCTTAATTTATCCCATTTCTAGTAATCTGTATATCACCACGTGGCAATGACTTACCAGTAAAATTTGGCATGCCTGACTCTGGTGGTGGTTCCTTGGAATCTCTCTGACTCTGCCCCCCCCCCAGTATTCTGTTTAGTTTTCCCCACCTATATCTCCTCCCCAATAGCTCTGCTATAGGACCAAAGCAGTTTCTTTATTCATTAATGGTAATCACAGCATACAGAGGGAAATCCCACATCACCTCCCCTTTTCTGTTTAAATAAAAAAGAAAGGTTTTATTTTTAAAATAGTAAAATCACATATATCCAAACAGGTCTCAAGCAAGAATTATAGTCATAATATTTATATCTACTTTATCTTTTCTTTTATCACTAAGAAAAACTATAACTATATAACTATAACTATATATTCTTCAACTCCATCAAAGACTCCAGAAGGATAAAATATTTCCTAAGCAAACAGGAGTTACATTGTAAGCAACTTCCAAAACTCTAGAATTGACAGAAACATCTCCCTGCCTAGACAGTAAACCAATGTTCTTCTGTAGCATTGGGGTATCCATTTTCAGCCTACAGGCCCATAGTATCTAGCAGACTTTTCCACAAAGCAGGAAATTTCAAAGACAGTTCCACCTATATTGGCAGTTAGTCAGTCACTTTCTTCTGTATTATTCTGAAGAATGTCTAACTGACTCTTTCATGAAGCAGGAACCCAGAAAAATTGTCTCAACTTTAGACAAGTTCAGTACTCACTTCTCTGCAGGTCGTGCATGTCCAGTTCATTAAGCCGTCCAGTCAAGAGTAGTTTCTTGCCCAAATGGCTAACCAACTCCATAAGCAGACTTTTTGATGTCTATCTTCCTCTTGAAGTAATTTGGTGCTTCCAGGAACACATGTGTCTTACTATCATGAAAAGTCCTAAATTCTTAAAACACATTAAATGCCATTTTCTGTCATCTTTGAAAGAGTTGAAGAATTCCTATCCATCTGAAATACTTCTCTTTACATTTAGAAAATCTAACTAATATGACTATAAGCTTGACTATTATGATGACTCTCTATTTACCTATATTTCTTAATTATACATTGTATTTTTAAATGAGCTGCACAATCACAGTACCTTAATAAAGCACAGAAATATACATATTAACAGAATTAAACTTAAATTTGTATCAATAAACCTAGATCCATACCAATGCAAATATCTATAGCATACCCCCTTTAAATGTAAATAAACATTTATAAACAATATTTGGAAATTTGGACATAGTACTCTCCTAACTGCTTCCTATTGTTTATTGAGTAAAGTAATTTTTTAAGGGGTGTTCAAGGTGGACTTTCAAGGGATTTTGGTCCGTCAAACCATATTTTTCATGTAGGATTCCACAGGTTCTCTTCCTCTGTGGAAACAAAAGAAGAACCTCTTTTCCAAAGCAACATATCCTTAGACCCATATTTTAAATTCAAGATCCTTTAAAGTATATATGTTGGTTTCTTAGCTTAGCAGTTCCAAGAATCAAATGTCTCTCTGCAGTCAAAAAATTCAAAGATAACACAATAATATACCTAATCCAGACTCTGTGAGTTTTCCATTTTTTTCATTGTCTTGCTTTTACTCTATTACTTTTTATACAAGTTTAATATTTATTTCATTATCTTTACTCCTTTAATCTATGGCTGTCTCTTTAAATACCTTGTTTTATTTTGTAAAAAAACATTTACTTCTTTTTATCACTCTCTGTACTTTTTTCTTCTCTCTCCCAAGCCTACATACATTTATCCAACACTGTGACTCATTTAGAGGTCTTTTATGTCTG
Source organism: Chionomys nivalis (assembly GCF_950005125.1). Lineage (NCBI taxonomy): Eukaryota > Metazoa > Chordata > Mammalia > Rodentia > Cricetidae > Chionomys > Chionomys nivalis. Next base: position 18,221,418 of record NC_080088.1, read on the forward strand.
AATTTGTTCTTTTGTGTATCTTTAATTCTTTACTGTCCAGGAGCACTTCTTCAAATGCTAAGTGCTTTTTAAAAACTTAAATTGAGACATCACTAGGATATATATGGTACTTTTTGCTTGTTCCACCCAGCCCAGCAGGGTGGAGCCACTCACTGCCTCCAAGAGCCATGCACAATGTACCATCTCTAGGCACACAGCCAGTCCATGTTGCCACCAATCAAGCTGTAGCACATTGCTCACAAACCCCATTCAACTGATCATTCTCCTGAAGGAGCCAGAGGTCATGCTGACAGCATGGCCCAGAAAGCCGGCATTTCAAAACCGTGGCTCTTTTTTTTCCTGTTATGGCTGAATCAGGAAAACCTCTTTTTAGTGAGTATTAGCATGCTACCAACAAGAAAATCCCATTTGGAAAAAATATACAGCTAAATTTTGTTTTTCAGTGTCTAGAATTCCTTTACAAGGTTTTAAGGGGATTTTAGTTAGCCATGTTGGGTGCCAATTTGTAGTAAGGAGGTCACTTGATTCTCCTGCCTGCCCAGAATGGAAATAATCACACAGAAACTGTATTAATTAAATCACTGCTTGGCCCATTAATTCTTGCTTCTTATTGGCTAACTCATATATTAATTTAACTCATATATATTATTCTGTGTATTAGCATGTGGCAGTGCCTTACTGGCAAAGTTTCAGCATGTCTTAGTCTGGCAGCTCCATGACTTCTCTTTGATTCCACCCTTCTTTCTCCCAGCATTCTGTTTAGTTTTCCCCAAGTAGCTCTGTTCCCCTGTAGCAGATAATAAATAACACAGTTTCATTATTTATTAATGGTAATCACAGCATACAGCAGGAAATCCCACATCAATTATAAATAGAACTTTGTCTACATTAGCAATATATCTTGTTCATATGTGATAATGAATCATGGTCCTATTTAGAATCACCGTGGAAACAAATCTGGGAATACAAATGAGGATTATCTAGATTATGATACTTGAGGGTAAGAGACACACTTAAAATGTATTATTTTCCCATTAGCGTGGTTCCTAAATTGAATAAAAAGGAGGAAGAGAGGTAAGAATTGTGGTGGTTTCAAAGAAAATAGCCCCCAAAGGTTGTGTCTGTGTTAGAAAGTGTGGCCATATTGGAGGAAGTATGTCACTCTGGGGTTGACTTTGGGGTCTCTTTTCTCAAGCTTCCCTCAGTGTGACAATCACTCAAGTTCCTGTTACATGCAAGATATAAAACTCTCAGATACTATTCCACCAACACATCTGCCTACACACTGCCATGCTCCTAGTCATGATGATAATGGACTGAACCAATGAAACTGTAAATGAACCACCCCATATCTTCACAGCAATAGAAACCCTTACTAAGACAAGTACATTTTTACTTTCTTCTTCCTGAGTGTGGATGCAATATGACCAATCACCTTCTGCTTCTTTTTCAATTTCTTCCCTACTATGATGCACTGTATCTCTTTGAACTGCAAGCCAGAACAAATTCTTCCTTTGTCAGGTATTTCATAACAGCAACAAGGTTATAAGGACTACTATAACATGTGTCTGTAAGTAGGAATGAGAAAGGGCTCAATACAAAGTATGCTGTGTCATCAGAGTATTCTTTAGATCTTGGTTTTGGCCTCAGTAACATGTCTTTATCTAATTATATCCTGCAGGTCACATTTCCATTATTCCATTTTCTTCTTTTTTCATAAATAAAATCATGAACAATTACAGATTGGTTGCCACAGTAAAACCCTTTTTGTTCAAGGAATAACCTCATAGGTCAAAGTGAGATCAACTATTTTAAAGGGCATATTTTTAGGTAATAGAAAGCAACCATATAAATGTATTTTAATGTTCTTGAAAAGGAATAGAAATTCAGAATTATCAAGCAGGTTTATACATCTGATATATGGTCTGTGTGTATGTGGAAGAGGGCTATGGTTTGGAAATAAACTGGTTCACATGTTTTCTGTTTTTTACACTGCTTGTCCTAGTCCTCTCCCTCCCCCAGTGGCTGTGGTAAAATAAACAGATATAAGTAGCATAATGGAGAAAAGGTTCATTTTACCTTACAATTTAAAGTATAGTTCATCCTGTCAAGAAAGACCAGAAAGTAGGAACTAGAAGCAAATGACTTATTACCTTGACTATCAGGAAGAGGGATGAGTGCAAGCATGCTACTCTCAAATTCTCTTTGTCCATTTAAGCCATCCTAGATCCATCCAGTCATAAATTTGTGCCATCCATAGTGGGCAGATCTTCCTACCTCAATGAACATAATAAGGATAATTTCCCAAAGTATGCCCTGAGACTTGTCTCTCAGTTGATTCTAGATTGTTTTAAGTTGACAATTAACAAAAACTATTCCACTGCTTTAACATCGAACTATAAAAAAGTTCAGGAAAAGTGTTCACAATGCAAGCTTCACACCTATGCCTTGTGTTCAGTATTTGCCTCAGGAAACAATACCCAGAGAAATACAATAGGAATTTCTCATTCCAACTCAAGTTACCCATAGCAGTATTCTTCATGTGCATACAGATACAGATAAAGATAAAGACATTTACTTTTACTCCATGTGTTTATTTTGTATATGATTTTATACAAACCATCATTGAGTCTATGAATTTAGAATTCAAATATCCATTTTTAAAAATGGGTAATTATTCCTCCCTTGTATGTACTACATCAATATCTTTAGCATAAATATACAGTGATAGTGCATAGATTAAATCTCAGTCAGTCCTCAAGTGAGACCATATAGGTATGTGTTAGCCGCAAATGGCCAGTAGATTTTAGATATTATTAATGTAAAATCATACTGCCTTGCTTCCAGTTGAGTGCTCTATCATTTTCAAACCATTCCTATAATCTCTCTTCTTGCTTTTAACACTATTTTATCATTTTATTTCTTAAGTGATCTCCAATATATCCTTCCCTTTATGCTTTCACACATAATAGTCTGACAAAAATATTTCATTTTTCTAAATAAAACCTGCAAATAATGCACACATTTTCACACCAAACTATACATTCAGAGTTATTGTGAATGCTAGAATGCTTTAAAATTTCCACAAACCTAGGAACCAACAGTAAAAATCATGAAATGATCTCAGATGTAAATTAAAAGCAATGTCAGATTTGAAGTTGCAGATAGGTCACCTGTGAGAGTAATGGATAATTTGTCAAATAATATAAAATTGAGTCATGAAATGTGATACTTTTTGACTTAATTTTATATCATCTAATCCCGTTTGAAATGCTTTTTCTCATTAAATAAAGAAAATATAAGTATGTAATGTGTATCTTCATAAATCTAATGAATTTACTTGCCAATATTTGAACATCAGTTTGTAAGTGCTTGAGTATTGCAGACATAGAGGTTTCTTTTAACGTTTATTTTTTTCAAATAGTTTTCGAATAGTTTGCTTGACTAGCTATAGTTATCAACCTAGATATATTCTATTAAAATATACCAACAGTGATCTTGTATGAGTCACAAATTAAAGAATGAAAATGATTTTTTAACAAAAACATTAAAAATCACACTTTTCCTAGTTTAATCAACAGTGCCACCAGGTGGTTACATTAATGCAAAAGTAATATTGTTCACATGATCGAATTTTAAGAAGTGTTTAGGCAGTTTATAATTCACAACAAAGTAGCATAATTAAACATGAGTACTTGTAGCTGATGGAAAGTAGCTTACATTTTCTTGACATTAGTTAATTCTGTAAGTTCACAAAGCCTTGCTAACCAAAGAAAAATAGCTGCATGCAATCTCTTCTTTGTTATTGAGCACCGTTTCCACGTCAATCATTTTTGCCATTTCAAATCATTTATAGACAATTACAAAAGTTCCGAATGACCCATAACTAATACACTGAAGATGTCAGTAATGTTCTAATGTAGTTCATCATTTTTCCTTCTATTTCCCCAAAATTGTACTTTAGAATAACTCATGATCTTTTAACTTGTGGGATTCTGTTCCCCCAAGATTAAAGTGACTTTATCATATTATTTTCAATCAGTTTTGTAAGTTCTGCTTGTTTCAGTATTTTAATGTCTTTCTTACATTCATTCAAAGTATATCCGATCACTGCTTCTATATGTTCTGTTTCCATGAGCTCTGGCCTTTAGTGTCATCGCTGCTGAATCTGCTGTTCTATTACTAATAAGAGGAACTGAACTGCGAATTTGTGCATTCTATTGACTATGGAAATGATTGCATTTCTTCTCCTTGCTTTTCTGAATGGGGCCTGTTTTATCAGGAGAGAAGCTTTGATTTCTTTATTTTGTGTAAACTAACTTGTATTTATAAATTGGTGGTCTTTCAGTAGTGTTGATTTCTACATCATCAATATGACCTAATTCTAGAAAATTTAGGAAATACACAAAACATGAATCTGAGGTATATTCTGTGATTTATTATTTTCAGTAATAATATAATCTTAAAACCTTTCTTTGTGTGTTCATTTGTTTACTAATTAGATCATCTCTTCCACACATAAAAAACAACACATGCTTCATGAATGTAATTGAATAAATGTGTGTATTGCATGCATTGCTTTGGGGTTCGTTCCAGATAACAGGTGTAGTATCTTGATAACAGGATTAGTTGAAGGAAAGAAGTAGTTGTTGTTTTAACGCACTGAATTCTGAGAATATTTCTGCTAAGGATACAGGAGAAATGAAGGCAACCTGGGTGAAAAGAGAGGAGGGCTTAAATTGGAGAGAAGAAAGAAGGTCAGTAAAGGAGAGAAAGTAATAAACAAAATGTTTGAAAAGCTTTTAATATTTAAAATTATTTTTATATTACTAAACTTATACATTACATATATATAAATAAAATATGCATATAATGTCATATTTTTAAGGTTTTCATGTGAAACTAAGCACTAATAGTTATTGTGTCATAATAAAATACTTTTTAAAATATCAACCAAGATTGGCTAACTGCATATATTCTTTTTCCCTTACTTCCTCCAAAGCCAGATGCAAAATAAACACAACCAATAACAGAAGAGAGAAAAGCTCTCCACTAGAGCCTAGCAATCCTATCACAGTAGACCCTCAAAATTGCAACATTAACAAAGCACAAAACAAAGACCTTAAAATTGTCTTTATCAATATGATCAAATTCTTTAAAAAGGAAATTCATATATTCCTAAAAGAAATGTAGGAGAACACAAACAGGGGAAGGAGAGACATAAAAGAATTCAAGACCTGAAAGTGGAGAGATAAGAAAGAAAGCCCAAACTGAGGAAAATCTGGAAATGAAAAACAATGAAACTTGAACAGAAACCTCAGAAAAAAGCATCACTTACAGAAAACGAAAGAGAGAAGAGAGCATCTCAGGCACTGTAGACATGATAGAAAAAATTAATACCTCAGTGAAGGAAAATGTGAAATATCAAACCTCCTGACACAAAACATCTGGAAAATCTGGGACACTAAAAAAGAGTCAGAAAGATACTAAGGGCAGAGGACCAGGAAGATTCTGGAGAGTTCATGTCTCCAGGAAAAGACAGGAAACTACACCCATGGTATATAAATGATATGACTGGCTAACCAAGCCCTGAACGACAACCCTTGGACAGGGGGAAATCCAGGCAAATAATAACTTAAAAGAGTGAAAAGAATTAGTCTTTTTTAGGGATGAGCACCATAATTGGTTATTTTTATTAAATGGAAAACTTTACCTCAAATACACAAAAGCATCATTAAATTGTCAGCAGGTTCTCTTTATAGATCTATGTGTGCATGCATGTAAACATGTATATGCAACAACAATCAAAGAGAAAACATGGATTTAAGCAGAAGAAGATGGGGAAAGAGTACATGAGATAGGTGGGAGGGGCAAAATGGATAGGGAGTACTTTTGTAATTATTTTTTAATTAAAACATGACTTAAAGAGTATATAACCACATACTCAGGTTTTCTTGATGGGAAAAGAACAGGCATTATATCTACAGATTAGTGAAATAAAGTGGTCAAGTTCTTGGCTTCGTCTGTCAGCAGGAGCATGAGGAGTCTTGCTACCACAAACAAATTTGAAAAGAACATAATGATTATTAGTCAACATTATCCACTGTGAGGAAGGATATAAATATCCTCTGTAAGTAAATAATTCACAGTTTGTCCCATTATCCATTGTCAAAAAAAAAAAAAAAAAAAAAAAGGAAGGTTCTAAGGGGAGATGGCATGACATGGACAACTTTCTGAAGTCCTCAAGAGAGAGCAGTTATTATTATTTCTAAGATGTAGTTCATGTAAGTAGGCAGTGTACTGCCTTTTTCTCTCAACCTTGCTGATGCTTTATTTTGCTTCTTTTTATGTTTATTGACATGTTCTCAAATTTTAGGGAAACTTTGTCTTAGACACAATTTTATAGACACACTCTGTATAGCAATATTGTTTATTAATATTTTTAAATGTTCGTGAGAAAATTCAACAAAAGGTATTTTTTTCTTTCTTTCTTTTTTTTTTTTTTGATTTTCGAGACAGGGTTTCGCTGTAGCTTTTGGTTCCTGTCCTGGAACTAACTCTTGTAGACCAGACTGGCCTCAAACTCACAGAGATCCACCTGCTTCTGCCTCCCGAGTGCTGGGATTAAAGTGTGCTGGGATTAAAGGTGTTCGCCACCACTGCCCGGCAACAAAAGGTAATTTTAAGCCTTTGTACTTGTTACAAAATAATACTTATGTTACTTATAAGAAAGCTATATAAGGAATATAGAACCTTGGTTCTTTTTCCACATATTTGAAAACACTGTTATCAGAATACAGAATCTTATGGGATTTTTCAAGTGAAGAAGACATGAGTTTTGTGTGTGTGGTGTGTGTGTATGTGTTTGTTTGTTGTTTTAATAGTTAAATTGAAACTTAAGCAATATAATGTGGATACTAAAATCTATCATATACATGATGGATAATTACATATGGATAATAGACGAATATGTATATGGAGATTTTAAGAACTTCTTGTTCAACATCACAGCATATGCCAGGGTGGATTTAATTTAAGGTTGTAAGAGAGTAGAACCAGAATCATTTCTTGTGTGTATATCAAAACCTTAGCAAAAATGAGATTGGTGAGCATAGCTTTTCTTTATTTCTGCAAACTTCACTGAGCTCTTCTATAGAGTGTTAGAGAGGCAAGAAAATTGGAAATTTATATCAAGGAAAATTTCAACAGCAAAAGCAACCAAACATATTGGGCAAACTAATTTTTCTTTAGCATAAACATATTGACATAGAATCATGACCGTATCTTGGTTGTGTAAAAATTTTAGTCAAAACAAGAAGTAAGATTATTGATAATACCACATTATGGCAGAAATGGAACAGAGCATATAAAATATCTACTTATAAAAAAGATCTCAGAGCCGGGCGATGGTGGCGCACGCCTTTAATCCCAGCACTCGGGAGGCAGAGGCAGGCGGATCTCTGTGAGTTCGAGACCAGCCTGGTCTACAAGAGCTAGTTCCAGGACAGGCTCCAAAGCCACAGAGAAACCCTGTCTCGAAAAACCAAAAAAAAAAAAAAAAAAAAAAAAAAGATCTCAGAGTAACTTGGAGGTTTGCTAATTGATATATTAAAAATAATACAAATAAATTGTACCAAAATTCTAAATAAAAGAAGACACCTAAAGAAATAAAATTTTGAATATAGGAATGACTTATTGAATGTTGTATTCAAGAGATTATGATTCTAAACTAAGTTTTGGTTCCAATAAAGCAAGGCAAAATCATAGCCTTACTCTTGAAATCATAGCAATAACTACCTTTGAGAACAGATTTTCAAATTTCCTTTCCTGTTCTGTTTGTTGTTGTTGTTCCTGTTTTGCTTTTGTTTTGTTTTCTTGCTTTGTAAAAATAGTCTCTTACAATGTATCTCTGGAAGGATACACAATATATGCAAACCTGGCCTGGAACTCAGAGAAATTGACCTGCCTCCCAAGTGCTTATACTAAAGGCAGTGCCCAATTGATAAACTCCTAAGGATTAGCAGAGAAAAGCATGCCAAAGAACATTATTAAATATTATATAAAATTCTAATGCATTTATTACTTTTGAAAAATATTTTATCTCACTTTGAAAATACACTTTTCTCTTTCTTTTTATGAAATACTTCCACTAAAAATGATTATTGAGATTGAAAAAAATATTTGAGTTATCAAGAACATTACCCATTGATTTCGATGAGAACTAATTTCTTCTTAGAAACTTTGATAACCAAGTAAGTCTAGGTTTGCAGCTCATAAATGCTCTATTATTACAAAAGATTAATTTTGTATGATTTTTTGTATATTGTGGGTCATTAGAAAAATAATAACCCTGCTGACTTCATAAAGAGGTTCCAAACCATTAATGTTCAAAATTAGTAATAAACATTTAACACAGACCCTGGAGGAAGACCAGATGTTCCTGCCTAATTAGTGGAGTCCTGACCCTATTTGACAATATATTTCATTCACATTTTGAAATAAGCACAATCCAACTTTGACTGCATTAATGGAGTCCATAGCTTCAAGCTTTTATGAATAAGGAAGAGTCAAAGAAGAGTAAAATTTGAAAGATGTGAAAGTAAAAATCAATACCCGTGCATTCAAGGCTACTTCCTCCTTTCTCTTTTGTCAGATTCAGTGTGGTCAGATTTATATTGAGGTCTTTACTCCATTTGGACTTGAGTTTTGTACATGGGGATAGATATGAATCTATCTGCATTCTTCTACATGTTGACATCCAGTTATGCCAACACCATTTGTTGAAGATGCTCTCTATTTTCCATTGTATAATTTTAGCGTCTTTATCAGAAATGCTGTGTAAACAATCAAGATTAGCTATTACAAAGCAAAAGGTACATGCATTAAAGGGAAGCAAGTATAACACAGATAGTGATGGCCAATCTATGACTCCTGTATCAGTCTAGGTCCTTTATTTTCCTTCTTTTGTTACAATATAACCATACTGGCAATGTGTCAATACCTTCTAATGAATTATACTTGCAGAGTGGATTAATCGTTGTATTCTAATGGAAAAACATTACTAACAGTCAAGGTAGAATAAATGTATAATATAAGAAGGAGATGGAAGGAAAATAACTGCTACAGAAATAACTGACTCTAGAGGGGTTCCCAGGGGTCCAGAGACATGTACCCAACTAGGTCCTTGGGCAACTGAGGAGAGAGAGCCTGAAATGGCCCGATCCTATAGCCATACTAATGAATATCTTGCATATCACCAGAGAACATTCATCTGGCTATGGATAGAGATAGAGACAGAGACCCACACTGGAGCAATGGACTGAGCTCCCAAGGTTCAAATGAGGAACAGAAGGAGGGAGAACATGAGCAAGGAAGTCAAGACCGGTGAAGGGGGCACCCACCCACTGAGATGGTGGGGCTGATCTATTGGGAGCTCAGCAAGGCCAGCTGGACTGGGACTGAAAATGCATAGGATAAAACCGGACTCTCTGAATATGGTGGACAATGAGGGCTGCTGAGAAGCCAATGACAATGGCATTGAGTTTTGACCCTACTGCACGTACTGGCTTTGTGGGAGCCTGTTTGGATGCTCACCTTCCTAGACCTGGATGGAGGGGGGAGGACCTTGGACTGCCTACAGGGCAGGGAACCCTGACTGCTCTTTAGACAGGAGAGGGAGGGGGAGGGGAGTAGGGTATGGGGAGTTGGGGGAGGGGGAGGGAAAAGGGAGGCAGGGAGGAGGCAGAAATTTTTAATAAATAATTTTATTAATAAAAAAAAGAAATTACTGAGTGACTTAAACAGAGTATTTAGATAAGTAGCAGTCCAGATAATTTATGTTACACAAATGTTGGTGATAATTAGGATAATTAGATAAAAGAATATATTTCACCTACAATGTAGCACCAAATAATAAATAGTTGATAATATTAAAGGGAATGATAGATGACTGTTAGATGATATTCTAACATACATGCATGCATGCATACATACATACATAATTGCATATATATATATATATATAGTATATATATATACACACACACACTTAGGCACAAAATATAGAAAGCTAACATCTAAAGTAGTTTCTAATAAAAATAGATAATTCTTTAGGAAAATATGTCACAAACAAAGGAACTTAGAATAATTGTGAAGAAATTTCTTAGATGTTTTAAACATAAGGATATAATGAAAGGAAAACAGTCATAAAAGTCTGTGTGTTAACAATCATTATCATAATAAAGTAGATACATCAATAGGTGGCATTTCCAAACATGGAAGGACTCTACAATAACCTGCTTTCTCACTGTGTTCCTCAAATAATAATTGGAAAGTTTTCCTCTTTTAGTTAATAGTCCTACTTTTTTTGCATTCTGTAAAATGTGGCTGTAGTTTGTTCCTGGAAATTAGATGTATAAGTGAATAGTATCCTGTTTATATTACTGTTTTGTCAATATTATGAGTGTTTTATAAGACACTTTATGGCCATTTCATAAAATTATTTAAACGATTTAAGTTTTAGTGAGGTTTGTCTTCCCTATATGTCAAGAATAGTTCTTTTCCTTATATTAAACTTGTAATAGTCATCCTGAGTAAAACTGTTAGACAATATATTCCATTTTGCAAAGTATCATGCATTATGAAGAGTGATTATGATACATATATTCTATAGCATTAGAGGCTGCACAAAAATAAAATATGCTGCACGCATTCAAAAATCAGAACAAAACAACTAATATGAAAGTATTACAATCTACTTTAGTATGAAAAGTGTACAGATAACAAATGACTATGGATTCAACACACAATATAGTATATTATCCATATTATCATTCAAACCAGCAGAACAGGCAGTCTCTCATGGAGACTCTGCACTTGGTAAATATGAGTGGAGTGACAGAGGAAGAAACACTGCACAATACTGAATAGAAAACCAAATTACTAAAATATATACTGAGACATATGAGACACAGTTATACTTATAATAGAATTTGTTTTTCTTAGTGGGAAAGAACTGTATCTCCAAAGAAGTTTTTTATGGAATCATGACAGTCTCTTCCTCATTCTTTGTGTAAATATTCATGTTTTGAAATTGCCATTTGTTTGAACTCAACTACTAAACATCCTTTGAACATTATTTTACAAAGAATATGAGAGCTATCTATTACCTTGTAAATTTGTAATTAAAATGTGAGCCAGGATTTCAGCTATTGCAAACTTTCAATAGCTCTCCTACATAGCTTTGGCTGAAGGTTTTGTTTCATTCTTATAGTGATGCCAACAATGTCACTTGACTGTTTCTGTAGCATGACAACAATGTTACAGAACATGGGTTATCTAAGAAAGTGAAGTAAAGAATAGAGGAGCCTCTTGTTCTTCCATGCCCTACCTTGCATGATACTATGATGACTCTTCATCCTATCTTTGGGGAATGAAAACAGGCAGTTCATTTTAGAGGCCTTCTCTCAAATAAAATAAAAGACACCAACCATAAACTCTGGCCTGCACAACTGCAAGCATATATGTGTGTATTCACCTGTACAGACACTTGTGCACTAACAGGGTACATAAATACTCAAAAGATTCATGTGCACTTGTGCACACAGACATGCACACACACACACACAATTGTACATGAATTTAGAGAGAAGACAGATTTTAAAAGGGTTGGCTACTCACTTTAATGACTTAGATCCCATGCATAGAATAAACTTGCTTTCCTCTGGGGCTTGCCTCTTTCTCTGGCTTTTGTGCAGCAGTGTGGTCTCTCTACTTACAATATTATTTTCATGTACTCACCATGTCTCACACCTCCACAATTAACTGAAAACTGTCTAAAATCACCTTCAAAATAAAGTAAACCTTTCCATTTTGTTTGAGTTGTTTCTGTCACAGTAATACATAATATCTAACATCAACTATATACCCATCTATCATATCTCCATGAATACTTTAGTCAAAACAAATTTTTTCATAACATAAAGAATTTTATCTAGAACTACTGAAGATTAATTAAAACACATTTTATTACTTTCTTTTTATGTATATACATGTGTTATATGTACATTTGTGCACATATGTGTGTCTGAGGCACATGCTTGCATGGACACATTCAGAGGTCAAAGTTGAAATTCATAATTTACCAAGATCATCCTCTAACTTATTTATTAGAGCAAGATTTTCTTATCCTTCTGAGTGCTAGAATTATAGCTTGGTGGTTAACCTAGCAGACGTTATGTAGGGTATAAAAGTTAAGCTTCAGTCCTTAAACTTGTCCAACAAGTGTCTTATCCATGGAGACATCTCAAGTAGAATTCACTCATTTTAATGTGAATCCATATGGTTCACATTTCATAGTTTGGAAAGAAGTTATTATCTCTTGATATCAATTCAGTTATCAATGTATTAGGAAAGAAATTAAACAGCATATAACATGATGCAACCACATTCAGGTGATATATATGAATATAGTAGCAAAATTTATAAAGTATATAAATATATTCGCGACAAAAGTCAAAGGATTTAGGTCAGATTTCTGATTCACATTTCAACAAGCATTCATAAGCTTGTATGTCTTATTAATTTTCCAAAACATTGTCTATACCATGCAACCTTCTTCCATTTCAGGGTAAATTCTTTTGCTATGGTACTGTCATGTCTTTGGGCAAAGTTTTATTTTGGATATGTTAGGCATTGGTATTTGAAACCTTGTTGCGGGGCTTCCAAGGTTCAAGTTCTTTGACTCTTTTTGAAGGTCACAGGTTGAAAGTATGCATAATTATGATTACCAATTGCAGGTAATGCTCCATTTTCTTTGCTTGTTTATTTTGCCCAAAAGAGAAAAGATACTATCTCAATTTTAACTGGAAGAAATTTTTGTAATCTTGAGAACAAACACTTAACATTCCATAAACTGCTAGCTCTAAAATAAAGAATCAAGAGTCTGTGAAGCCACTCATTGCAAGCAAGTCCTTTAAGTGAGAAACCCATTCCATATTAGTATTATAGAAATGTAATGCCACAGGGTTATCACTCAGAATAGAGACAACATTTTTCCAAAGAGCAACAATTGTTGAATATTCTTTTTTTCTGATCCTTGGTATTTGAACTGAAATATATGTAGGTTATTTTATGAAAGACCACAAATTATCTAAGGCATGAGGAATATTTTTACAGGAAGGAATACACATCTTTTTCAGAACATATGGTCTTTGAATTCCATAGAAAGATAGGAAAGATAAAAATATTTGAAAGAAAAAGTTCTTAATGCCACTTCTAGAAATAACGAACTCTAGATGTTTTTCCTCAGTGAAAACAATCTCCTTCTATCTCTACAAGCGGCATATTCTGTACACGCTTATCCCTTGGTCATTGGTGATAGAAAGTTGGATTGCCATCAATGATGACAGCTTTGAATGACAAGTTTGTCTATCTGCACCCCATCTCCTTATTAACTAGGCTGCAATCAGCCAATTTAATAGGGAGGAAGCACAAGTGTGTGTTGATAGAGTGTTTTGTTCCTGCATGGAAAATCTTCTTGATCATTTTAATATTAAAATTCCACGTTAATGGAAAAGCTCAATGAAAGACCAATTAAAAAAAGAAAATAAAGAAGAAAAGAAAAAGATCCATGGTGAGCAATTGGCTGAAAATTGATGAGAGCAATGTTCTAAGTCCTGGGACGAGAACACCTCAAAAAGAAGTGTCCACATTGATCTTCCATATACCTCCTTGCAATGAAATATTTGTTTGTGCTCCTTGAATTTTTATTTGCCCAGAACAATAATTAGCACTTCCAAAAATGAGTCTGTATTAGAATTAGGCTACTTATCTCTAAAAACCACAGTAGCATGCTATTTGAATTTTATATTTTATATTGACTTGTATCTCCGTTTTGGAAAAAAATTGCTAAAACTACTTAGATTAACCTTTAAACTATTCTTTTCTTGTTATTAGAAAAGTATGATTTTAGCTGAAAAGTTTTCTTTTCAGTCTAGATTTTTATGCAGGAATATCACAGGAGTTTTAATTTCTTGTACTTAATTTTAATTTCACCGGCAGACCAAGTAGGTGATATTATTCTGTGATGAATCTTCTATGCAGATATAAGAGTACTGATAAAACGGTAAGATATAAGAGTATGCTAGGCCCTGTCTAGCATCTAATACTTACAGCATCTAACTGAGAGAAGCCAGTTCCATCTTTGATTTTTACATCATGTTGCTTATGTATTCAAATTTATGGACACCAAGATACTTAGTGGGCACAGAGGAATTACTTTCTGGAGTAAAATGTTTAATCCCCACGACTCATATATAATTGTCTATGACTCCTGAGAAACAGTTGGGGCTTCAAAATATGTAATCCACATGCTTCTCTTAAGCAGAGCCACTACAGAAAACTAAAAACAATTAAAATACAGAGGGCCTAGTCTCAATGGATACGTCTACAAAACTCTCCTGCACCTAAGATTCGGGGACATTGCATGAAAATTGGTGGAAATACTTATAAACTTCATGACCTTTATGTTCAGGTATGTATTAATTTAAATATACAGTTTCAATAGTATGTGTAATGTATCTCTGTGTCTCTCTGTGGATAAAAGTAGATTATGAAACAATAGATGGAAGAATTCACAATTACAACTGTATCTTCTCTCTTCTTTGTACTGGGACTCAGTATCATGTCTTTGGCCTTTGGGTAAGGAAAGACAGAAATGGCACAATGAACTCTCTTGCCCTCTGGCTTCCAGATGATACTACATGATACCTCTGCATCTTTGTACTTGTATGAGACATATACTTACAATACTTTTTATTAAATATGCTAGTTCTATTATGCATTTTTCTTATCTTTTTATACTACAGTATAACCATGACTTATTAAAGAGATTAATTTTCAAGTATTCAATTATAGCATTCAATGATTAGTTATGCACCGTTTATTTCCCTTGTACATTTATGTTAAATTTTTATTGCACCTCGGACTTTAAGGTCCTGCTGAGTGTGATAGCAATGTTCAATACATAGAGACTCGTGTCCAGGGTGTCAAGTGAGCTGAGACAGATGTAATGGATCGTGACCTTGAGAAAGCAGAGATACACAGGCAATTTCAGTGTGATGAGAATCTGCAGAGAACAAAATCAGCCACATGCATGGGGTACAAGCTGTGAAATAGAAGGAAACAGCTAGAATCACTGGGAACAGCTCACTTTAAAGTGCATGTGTGATAGCTTCTATTATGAATTAAATTAAACCTTGAATGTTATACCTTTTAAAGGAGGATGATTGCAGACAGTTTAGACTATTGACATTTATTTCTAAGAATCTCTTCTATCTGAAATTCTAGTAAAAGTGTTCTTTCTGAGTAGGCTATAAAGCTCACTATAGTAGCTGGCCTTTATTTCCAATTATCTTGAAAACTTACCTTTTAAAATAGTAAATTATTGAAGAACTTGTACAGTTACTCATTAAGCATATCTCTTCTTATCTCTCTGCATAAATACAAAGGGAAAATAACATATGCTCAGGGTGTTTTGCATTTCCTTTCTTCTTTACATGAATCCAACCTTATTTCTTATGGCTAAGTTTGTGAAGAGAATTTCCATTTTATTTCCCACGATAAAGACTTTTAAATAATTGATTAAATGTTACTTTAAGAAAATATTTTCACCAAGAACTGTAAATTCTCTGCACATGAGCAGTAGAATGTAATGCAAGCTTTTGTAAGAATAAAGGAGTAATTTCTCCTGCAGCATTGTGAATTTTTTCCATTGTTTTGAGTGAGGCAGGGTGTCACTGTGAAGCCCTAACTAGCCTGGCAAAAATCTCTCAAATTGATTCAACACACAGGAATAACCCTAGCATATCCTACACGTTTCTAGCATTACAGTGTGTGCCACATGCCTAACTCATAAATTGAAAATACTAAGCACTGTTGAGTTTTACATTTGACTCAAAAGTGTCACTGTGCTTCTAAATTCAAGAAAAAACTTATATTTTTTATTACCAGAGAATAAAGTTAAAGAAATTATTATGTAGTAGCCAATAATCAATCAAGGAGAGTAGAGAACCAGGAATTAAGGGTAATATAAATATTGCAGACAATAATAAGTTGTAGGAAAAAAAGGAAATACTTGGTATAATTATGAATGGCTTCTCTCATCTTTATAACTATTCATATTGATATCTACCTGTGCTATTTGATTCTGCTGATAATACCACATTCTAAAATTTTATAATTGCTTAATTAAACAACTCACTGATTTTTGTCTCAGGGGCTATTTCTTTCTCTTACTAAATTCCATCTTCTGCTAACCCTATCAAGTTTGTTTTCCTTAGTCGTATCCTTTCTCACAATGAATGACTGTGTGGTCTTTTCATAGTTATCCTTATTACAAATTATGTAAATGATAAATTATAAATTTACATCTTCATTTGGGAACTGTTGTTTGTGGATATTTTCTGAAAGAATATCACATGGAAAAATAGGCTAAGCGTGGTAGAGATACTTTCATGAGTGCATTTCTGTCCAAATACTCAGGGACTCCTCTCATCCTCTTGATTCACCCTCTTTTATGATATATTTTCTATTAAAAGTTCACTTTTGAAACCTTTTAAAATATTTTCTTGTGTTTACTAAATAAAGTTAAAATTTCTTAGATAAGCTTTCTACAATCACTTAAGACTTTCTA